>NC_092873.1:404900860-405203890 GCF_028372415.1 Notamacropus eugenii
TGTTAGATAAATATGTACTCCTCTAAATCTCTTGAGTACTCCCCTTGAGTAAAATTATTTGTAGAGTTAAGATTTGCAGGTACCCAATAACAAGTAATCAATAACCAAAACTTAAAAAGATTCTAGGAGTTCAGGACCTAAATGGATTTGGGGGTTCACCAGACTTAATAAACTAGAGAAAATTATGTGCTTCCTCTAAGCAGACCATTTAACACCAATTGCATCTAGCCATGCTCCATTCTTCCTAACCTACAGGAATTTGAAATGCCATCTTGAAATGCTGTGAACCAAAGGGAACAAAGGCTGCCAGCATCTTCCCTTCCTATTGCCTGTGGGCATTTGAGCTGTTGACTTGAAATATCCATGGAAGAGAGGAGAATTGGTCAGGCCTACAGCTAACTGGCATTTCAAATGACTGCAGATTTTGCCCCAGAGGAAGATGTGGATAAAATACCAAGATGGTCATCATTATTCCTTAAGATTTGTTCATTTCCTTTGTTAAATATTTTGCTGATCTTATTCTCAAAGAAAGCTTAATTAGTGTAGGTTAAAATCACAATAACTTTGATGCTGTTAGAGTGGAGAGTTAGCCTTTAGTATGCCTGTATTAGTGATTTAAAAGCCTTTCTAGTGCTTAGAACATTTTGTCATGTCAAAAGGCTCAAGTACAGCCTCTCCATCTTGTTGTTGCTAAAAAAAAATCACTAATATTAAAGCAAATTTTGACACTGCTTTTAGGGAGAAATAAACATAGGCAGCATGGTGTTGGGGAAAGAGCAACAGGCAGAAAGTCAAACAGCTTGAGTTCTGGTTCTGGCTACTAAATTACTCCATATATTATCTTGGGAATCATCATGCTTTAGTTCAAACTCTCTGTTTCCTCATCCCTAAAATAAGAGAGTTGGACTAGATCTTGAAGAGCTCTTCCATTTCTTGCACCATATGATTTCAGAGTTCTATGATGGTCTTAAGTAAATAATGAATTCATTTTAGAATAGCATTAACCTATATTTATGGTGGCCTGCATTGTGCTAGATTGTGGAAGATACAAGATAAAACACAATGCCTGCTTTGAAGGAATTTACTTTGGTTGGGAAATAAGACACAAAGATATGAAAACTTAAATATATGAGTATATATTGAGGAATATGAGAATATATGAGTCCTTGTCAATTCCCCTCCCTCCCAAATCCCTGTACCATAAACTTTAAAACACAAACTGATGAAAGTGAATAATTCCAATAACAAATTCAGTAGGCAAACAAAAGAAAGACCTTCAATGTTATAGGAAAGGAAATTTGTATTACACAAAACTATTTTGTACTCCCAGAAATTGCAAAAGGGAATGGAATATGTTCCAAATCACAAAGAAGCTCAGGATAGAATCCAAAATGGCATACTCTAAAAACCTGAGCCTAATCATCAATGAAAATACAGGCAATCAGTAAAAGGGAAGTATTCAAAGCATTCCTACAAAAAATAACCCAAACCCAAAACCACGTGTGAAAAGCTTATTAGCTTTGAAAACACCTCAGACAATAGAAACACAAAACCGTTAAACAAAAAACAGCAACAGGGGTAAAGTAAAAGCAGAGACTTCCCGAGCTCTTCTCCAAATACCTGTAAAAAATGACTCAAAGCAAATTCTAGAGCTACAGAACCTACAAACTGACAGAGTAAAACAAATCCCTAGCCCAAGATAATCTAGAAAGTCAACAGGAAGGTCTATCTCACTGGGCAGGTAGCAGAGCTTTGTCTGGTGTGGCCCACACAGGCATAGACAGGCTGGAGCAGGACTCAGGGGCTGAATCTTTGGCAACTGTGGCAGTTTTCAGACTTCTCAACCCACAAATACCAAAAATGTCAGTGGGAAAACTCTGTGGGACCTGAGTGAAAGAGAAGCAAGACTTCACCTTCTGGCCAGGTCTGGCCCTAGCCCCAGCAGAGTGGTGGTGGTGGCAGCAGTGGCAGCAGCAGTAGCAGCTGCAGCAGAAGCTGCTTCCAGAGTTCTGAGCCCACAGACAGTGGGGGATTGAATATCTGATACAAAATTCCTGAAGCCTGGGGCAGTATACCTACCCCACCCCCACCCCCACTGGAAGCCGAGTCCTACCTTGACAAAGAGTTAGAAAGTCAGGTATTTGACTGGGAAGATGAGTAAGCATAAAAGAATTCAGACTATAGAATCTCACAAAGAAGAGCAAAACATACAATCAGAAGACAACAAAGTCGAAGCTCCTACATCAAAAGCCTCCAAGAAAAAATATGAATTAGTCACAGGCTATGAAAGAGCTCAAAATGTATTTTGAAAATAAAGTAAGAGGAGTAGAGGAAAAATTGGGAAAAGAAATGAGAGTGATGCAAGAAAATCATGAAAATGGAATCAACAGCTTGCTAAAGGAGACCCAAAAGAATATTAAAGAAAATAACACCTTAAAAATAGACTAACCCAAATGATAAAAGAAATCCAAAAAGCCAACAAGGAGAAGAATGCCTTAAAGAGCAGAATGGGCCAAATGGAAAAGGTGGTCCAAAAGTTCATTGAAGAAAATAATTCCTTCAAAATCAGAATGGAGTAAATGGAAGCTAATGGCTTTATGAGAAATCAAGAAATTATAAAACAGAACCAAAAGAATGAAAAAATAGAAGACAATGTGAAATGTCTTATTGGAAAAACCAGATAGATCCAAGAGAGAGAAAATAGAAATTAAAAAAATCCACTGATTGTCTCTGGAAAGGGATCCTAAAAGGAAAACTCCTGAGAATATTGTAGTCAATTTCCAGAGTTCCCAGGTCAAGGAGAAAATATTGCAAGCAGCCAGAAAGAAACAATTTGAGTATTGTGGAAATACAATCAGGATAACACAAAATCTAGCTGCTTTTACATTAAAGAATTGAAAGGCTTGGAATATGATATTCTGGAGGTCAGAGGAGCTAGGATTAAAACCAAGAATCACCTACCCAGCACAACTGAGTATAATCCTTCTGGGGAAAAATGGATATTAAATGAAATGGAGGACCTTCAAGTATTCTTGATGAAAAGTTCAGAGCTGAACAGAAAATTTGACTTTCAAATGCAAGAGTCACATCAAATACAGGAAAGAGAAATCATAAGAGATTTATAAAAGTTGAACTTTTGAATGCTACAGAAAGGAGAGAGTGAGGAGGCTGTGTCTGGCTCACACTCCCATAGCCATTGCAGTACATTGAACTCCATAGAGACAGCTCCAGGGCAAGCAAGAGCTAGACAGACACTGGGCTTCTCTGTGAGGCATGGAGGGAAAGTTGTCAAAATGGGCAAAGGTGATTTTAAGAAGTCGAGAGGGAAAAATGTCATCACATGCCTTCTTCATAGAAACCTGCCAAGAGGAACACAAGAAGAAACACCCAGATGCTTCTGTGAACTTCTCAGAATTTTCTAAAAAATGCTTAGAAAGGTGGAAGACAATGCCTGCTAAAGAGAAAGGAATATTTGAGGACACGGCAAAAGCTGATAAGGTTCATCACGAAAGAGAAATGAAAACCTATATACCACCTAAATGAGAAACAAAAAAGAAGTTTAAGGATCCCAACTTGCCCAAGAGGCCTCCTTTGGCATTTTTCTTATTCTACTTTGAGTATCATCCAAAAATCAAAGGGGAGCATCCTGGTCTTTCCATTGGAGATATGGCAAAAAAAATTGGGAGAAATGTGGAATAATACTGCTGCAGATGACAAGCAACCTTATGAAAAGAAGGCAGCTAAACTGAAGGAAAAATATGAAAAGGATGTTGCTGCCTACTGGGCTAAAGGAAAACCTGATATTGGTAAAATGGGAGGAGTGGTCAAGGCTGAGAAGAGCGAGGAAAAGAAGGAGGAAGAGGAAGATGAGGAAGATGAAGAAGACAAGAAGAAGGATGAAGATGATGAGGAAGATGAAGATGATGATGAATAACTTGATTCTAGAGCAGTTTTTTTCTTGTCTATAAAGCATTTAACCTTCCTATACACAATACACTCCTTTTAAAGAAAAAAGTTGAAATGTAAGGCTGTGTAAGATTTGTTTTTAAACTGTACAGTGTCTTTTTTGTATAGTTAACACATTATAGAATGTGTCTTTAGATAGCCCTATCCTTTAGTGGTATTTTCAATAGCTACTAACCTTACCTGGTACAGTATGTGGGTTGTAAATTGGCATGGAAATTTAAAGCAGGTTCTTGTTGGTGCACAGCACAAATTAGTTATATATGGGAATGTAGTACATTTTCATCTTCAGTTGTCTTTGATGCAGCATATGAAATAATTGTTGCTCTGTTAACTGAATACCATTCTGTAATTGCAAAAACAAAACAAAAGTTGCAACTGTTTTGTTGACATTCTGAATGCTTCTAAGTAAATACAATATTTTTTATTAAAAAAAAGTTGAGGGGGGCGGAGCCAAGATGGCGAAGTAGAAAGATGCACATACACATAGCTCCGAACCCACAAACCACAGAACGGCTAGAGGGGACCAACCCAGGGTGAATTCTGCACCCAGAGACCACGGAATATTGGAGCGAGGGAGATTTCTGTTCCAGAGAGACCTGCAAACCTCTCGCGGGGGGTCCTTCGCGCCATGGACCGGGACGGGGAGCAGAGGGCAGCCCTGCCGCGGCCACGACACCGTGAGGAAAAGATCCGAGAGGGCTATGGGGACGGGATCTCCAGCGGTGGCACAAGCCCCCCCACAAACAGGTGACTGACAGGGGTAGGTGAGAGAGTCTCTTTGGCGGGTTGAGAGGGGAGTGGGGTGCCCCCATGGCTCGGGCCCCCCCAGGAGATAGAAGCTGAGAGGCGGCTACAGACAGGGGCTCCCCAAACGGGCAGGAGCCTGGATCCATTGTGGAAGGTCTGTGCATAAACCCCCTGAGGGAACTGAGCCAGAGAGGCGGCCCTGCCCCTGACCACCTGAACTTAATTCTCACACTGATTAGCAGCCCTGCCCCAGCCAAAAACCCTAAGGCGGGAAGCAGCATTTGAATCTCAGTCCCCAAACGCTGGCTGGGAGGACCAGGAGGCGAGGTGGGTGTGAGGAGAACATTCAGAGGTCAGGTCACTGATTGGGGAGAATGCCCAGAAAAGGCAAAAGAAATAAAACTATTGAAGGGTATTTTCTCGGAGAAAAGACACTTCCTCCCTTCCTTTCTGATGGGGAGGAACAATGCTTGCCATCAGGCAAAGACACAGAAATCGAGGATTCTGTGTCCCAGCCCACCCAATGGGCTCGGGCCATGGAAAAGCTCAAGAGGAATTTTGAAAATCAAGTTAGAGAGGTGGAGGAAAGACTGGGAAGGGAAATGAGAGGGATGAGGGAGAAGCATGAAAAGCAGATCAGCTCCCTGCTAAAGGAGAACCAAAAAAATCTTGAAGAAATTGGCACCTTGAGAACTAGCCTAACTCAGTTGGCAAGGGAGGTGCAAGGGGCCAATGAGGAGAAGAATGCTTTCAAAAGCAGAATTAATCAAATGGAAAAGGAGATTCAAAAGCTCACTGAAGAAAATAGATCTTTCAAAACTGGAATGGTACAGATGGACGCTAAGGACTTTATGAGAAAGACAGATATCTCAGAACATACCACGCAGATTCAAAAAATGGAAGATAATGTGAAATATCTTATTGGAAAAACAACTGACCTGGAAAATAGAATCAGGAGAGACAATGTAAAAATTCTGGGACTACCTGAAAACCATGATCAAAAGAAGAGCCTAGACATCATCTTTCATGAAATTATCAAGGAAAACTACCCTGAGATTCTAGAACCAGAAGGCAAAATAAATATTCAAGGAATCCGCAGAACACCGCATGAAAGATATCCAAAAAGAGAAACGCCTAGGAGCATTGTGGCCAAATTCCAGAATTCCCAGGTGAAAGAGAAAATATTGCAAGCAGCTAGAAAGAAACAATTCAAGTATTGTGGAAATACAATAAGGATAGCACAAGATCTGCCACCCTCTACATTGAGGGATAGAAGGGAATGGAATAGGATATTCCAGAAGTCAAAGGAACTAGGACTGAAGCCAAGAATCACCTACCCAGCAAAACTGACTATAATATTTCAAGAGAAAAAATGGTCTTTCAATGAAATAGAAGACTTTCAAATTTTCCTGATGAAAAGACCAGAGCTGGAAAGAAAATTTGACTTTCTAACACAAGAATGAAGAGAACCATGAAAAGGTGAACAGCAAAGAGAAGTCATAAGGGACTTACTAAAGTTGAACTGTTTACATTCCTACATGGAAAGACAATATTTGTAACTCTTGAAACATTTCAGTATCTGGGTACTGGGTGGGAGTACACACACACACACATGCACACACGCACACACACATAGAGACAGAGTGCACAGAGTGAATTGAAGAGGATGGGATCATATCTTAAAAAAAAATGAAATCAAGCAGTGAGAGAGAAATATTGGGAGGAGAAAGGGAGAAGTTATATGGGGCAAATTATCTCTCATAAAAGAGGCAAGCAAAAGACTTATTAGTGGTTGGATAAAGAGGGGAGGCAAGAGAAAAACATGAGGTCTACTCTCATCACATTCCACTAAAGGAAAGAATATAATGCACACTCATTTTGATAGGAAAACCTATCTCATAATACAGGAGAGTGGGGGACAGGGGCACAAGCAGGGTGGGGGGGAGGATAGAGGAGAGGGTAGGGGAGGAGAATGTAATACGAGGTCGACACTCATGGGGAGGGAAAGGACCATAAGAAAATAGAAGTAATGGGGAACAGGATAGGATGGAGGGAAATATAGTTAGTCCTATACAACACAACTAGTATGGAAATCATTTGCAAAACTAAACAGATATGGCCTATATTGAATTGCCTGTCTTCCAAGGGGAAGGGGTGGAGAGGGAGGGAGCTAAAGAAGTTGGAACTCAAAGTGTTAGGACCAAATGTAATGTTCTTACCACTGGGTAACAAGAAATACAGGTTAAGGGGTCAAGAAAGCTATATGGCCCTACAGGACAAAAGAGAAGACGGAGACAAGGGCAGGGAGGGAGGATAGAGGAGAGAGCAGATAGGTCACAGGGGCAATTAGAAAGCTTGGGTCTGGGGGGGGGAGGGGATAAAAGGGGAGAAAATTTGTAACCCAAAATTGTGTGAAAATAAGTGTTAAAAGTTAAATAAAAAAAAATAATAAAAAGTTGAACTGTTTACATTCCTACGTGGAAAGATGATATTTGTTACTCATGAGTCCTTTCTCAGTGTTGGGATAGTTGCAAGAAATAGATAGATGATAGATAGATAGATAGATAGATAGATAGATAGATAGATAGATAGATAGATAGATAGATAGATAGATGATACGGCATGAATTGAATACGAAGGGATGATGTCTTAAAAATAAATTTAAGGGATGGGAGAGGAATATATTGGGAGAGGGAGAAAGGGAGAGGTATAATGGAATAAATTATCTCACATAAAAGATGCAAGAAAAAGGTTTCACAATGTAGGGAGAAAAGGGGGAGGTAAGAAGTAAAGAGTGAACCTCACTCTCATCCTATTTGGCTTAAGGAAGGAATAACATACACACTCAATTGAGTATCTTACCCTCCAGGAAAGTAGGGGGGAAGGGGATAAGAGGGGATATGATAGAAGGGAGGGCAGATTGGGAGAGGAGGTTGTCAGAAGCAAACACTTTTGAAAAGAGACAGAGTCAAAAGAGAAAATGGAATAATTAGGGAGGCAGGATAGGATGGATAGAAATATAGTTAGTCTTTCACAACATGACTATTATGGAAGTGTTTTGCATAACTGCTCCTGTACAACCTATATTGAATTGCTTGCCTGCTCAATGAGGGTGGGTGGAGAGGGAAGAAGGGAGAGAATTTGGAACTCAAAGTTTAAAAACAAATGTTAAAAAATTGTTTTTATAGGCAACTGGAAATAAGGCATACAGGCAATGGGGTATAGAAATCTATCTTGCCCTTCAAGAAAGTAAAGGGGAAGGGGATAAGGGGGGGAGGAGATTATACAAGAGAGGGCAGGCTGGGGGAAGGAGTAATCAGATTGCGTTCCATCTTGGGGTGGGGAGAGGGGAGAGATGGGGAGAAAATGTGAAACACAAAATCTTGTGGAAATGAATGTTAAAAACTAAAAATAAATAAATTTTAAAAATGAATTCATAGGTTTACACTTAAACTCTCAATGCTCTCCTGGAAATTCTCTAAGACTATAACTTGCAGACTGGTGATTGTGACACTCTTTTGCCTGAAGCGCTTTCCTCACCTGCTGATAAAATCCCAAATCAGGAACCCTCTTTAATCAATGGAAAGGGAATGTGTTTGGTGGGGAAAGAATTGTGTGTAAATTTTTCTATTATTTTTTTCAATAAATTACATAAAATAGAAAAAAAGGAGCAACCAAGGAAGCTTGGTTGTTTTACACATATGTGTGTGTCTGTGTGTGTATAAATTTGGTTGTTATATTTATTACAAATATAACCAAAAAAATGTTGGGGGGAGGAAACCCTTAGAAAGTGAGAAATCTATGTGTTAAAAACATCAATAACATAGGAACCAGTAAGAAATTTCTTTCTAAGTCTTATTACAAAAATCTAAGACTTAGATTTTTGTAATAACACAAGAACTTCTTACCAAAAAAAAAAAAAATCCCAATGGAGGATCTCAAGGCAAAATGCCTGCCACACTCAGAGAGAGAAATTTGGAAGTCACTCACATATTGTAGCAGATCATGTTTGTGTATGTGTTTGTGTTTGTGTATCATGTTCTGATTTGTTAAACGATTTCTTTCATTTATCTTAGTCTGACTACATAGCATGACTATAGTGAAAATATACTCAATAGGAAAGTATATGTAGAATCTATACAGAATTGTATGCAGTCGTGGGGAGGGAGGGGGGTAGTGGGGAGTAGGTGGGGAGGGATAAAATCGCAAGTGTATGGCAGTGATTGTTAAACATTACAAAATAAAAAAAATGCATCTTTGGTGCAAAAAAAAAAAGAAATTTCTTTCTAAAAATACATGAGAATATAATAGTGAAAATGAAATTTAAATAAAATAAGTGATGGTAGAGAAATAGACTTCAAACACCAAGCATTAAACTCCACAGCACCCTTCCTACAGATGAATCAATATTTTTGTAGGACTAAACTGCAGAATGGGAGAACACATGGAAGGAGGAAGGGCAGAAAAAAAGAAAGAATGGATTGTATCATAATCAAGTCATTGACAAAATAAAGGAAAATTACTTTTGTAGTTTCTCTGGCCTATAGGAGAATGAGTGAGGTGGCAAAGAGAGGGATTGAAATAGGAGAAAAGAAAGGAGAAATCTGGATTCAATGGAGCAAGAGGGGGTTTCCACTGAAAAAAACTCTCATGGGATAAGAGAGAGATTCTATAATGGGATGTGGGAACCTTACATTGGGTAAAATCTACATAGATTTGGCCCTTAGGGTATGGATTCAAAGAATAGATTTCATTTCTTTGGGGAAGGCAGGTGGGGAGTAATAATAAACCCTATAATTAGGGATACAGGAAATTTTCTAGCATGATTCTTCTGGTCACTCTATTTCTTATAGGAATTAATAATCCAAAGAGTAAATCATAATAGAAAGGGAGGGGAAGGGACAAGAGATATAAGGGAATAACATGGAAACTGCTTAGAAAAGGGAACTCAAAATAGATACTTTAGAAATTTAATTCCATGAAGAAGACAGTAACTAAAGAAGGAATAAAGAGATATTAAAATCATGAATCAAAGAATAGAAGTCTAGAATAGGCAGAGGAAAGAGAATTAGCTAAGAAAATGAGGAAAAGAGTTTTTAGAAGAAGATATAGGAAATAAAAAAAGGGGGGGGGAATTGAAGGGAAGGAAAAGAAGGGAGATTTTGAGAGGAAAAATTAGATAACTAGATAAAAGGAAATAAGAATTAATAAATTAAGTAAAACTTCAAAAAAGAATGACCAATATCAGGTGTGGATGTGGAGGAAGGCTTAATTTGAGTGGAAGAGAGTGTATGGGAATAGGGTTGCCTTAAAGTAGATTGAGCAAAAATTACTGGAGACAATTTTCTGTCTTTAACAGAGGAAGAGGAACAAAAACAACAACAACAACAACAAAAATATCAATTTGAAAAAGACAGAGGAAAAATAAACTCAACTTTCATAATTTTCAGTGTGAATGGGTTAAACAATCCAACAAAATTAAAGAGGGTGACAAAAGTCTTTGATAAGAAAACAAAATTCCATAATATGTTGCTTACAGGAAAAACACATAAAAGGCAGACATATACAAAATTAAAATGAAGGGTTGGAATAAAACTTACTATGCACCAGGTAAATTTTTTTTAAAAAAAAGCAGGAGCTGCAATTATGTTACCAAAGTAAAAAATAAAAACTGACAACACAAAAAGGGGCAAACAAGGAAACTTCATCATATTGAAAGGAACCATAGGAATAAACTAATATTGATGTTGAATTTATCTGATTCAAATGCCTTCATATGTAAATTCACAAATGAAAAGTTATTGAATTATAATAAAATATAATTAAAATAATAAATATATAAAAATAAAATATAATTAAAATAATAAAATAAATTATAATAAAACATGATACAATAGTGGAATATGTCTTCATGCATCTCTCTGTTTTGGGCAGATTTAAGAGAATAATAAACAAAAGGGAAAATATAAACTTGAACAAATTTCTGGAGAAACTAGAGCTAAAAGATTTATGGCATCTCCAAAACTAGGCTATTAAAAATATTCATATTTCTAATCACATGGAACTTTTGCAAAAATTGACTATGGTCTGGGACAGTGATTTTTTAAACTATGAGTCATAATCCCATGTGGGTTCATGAAAAATTTGGCAATAGTGAAAGGTTTCTGAATGTGTAATGACCAAAAATTAATTCAAATTCAAACATATAACGAATCTAAGGTGTTTCTGGCAGTACTTGACCATGTTGCATTGCACAACTTCACTGAAGCCTTGGTTCTGAACACAAGGCATGATCACTTTATGCTGTGCATGACCTCAGGTCACACAACACCAATGAACACTGCAGAATCTTGAAAAGGGGTCACAAGTTGAAAAAGTTTAAGAAGCCCTGGTCTAAGACACAGATATATTTTAAATAAATATAAAATAAAATAAATATAAAAAGGCAGAAATAGTAAACACATTCTTTATGGACCATAGCTGAATTAAAAAAAAAAAACTAGTACAGAAAATACAAACAATAGACATAGACCTAAATGAAGATTCACTTAATGAAATCTTTAATACTGAGTGAATCAAAGGACAAATTATATAAGATTGCATAAAAACTTAATAATTATGTGAAAAATGATAATAATGACAAAAATAAAACAATTTTGAAAGCAGCTAAAGCTTAACAGAAGATTATATTCATAAAAACATACATTAACAAAGTAGAAAAAGATAATAAATTGAATATCCATTTAAAAATTATAAAGAAATCAATAAACACACACAAGTAAGCAAAAAGAGAGGAGCTATTGAAAGTTAGAACAGAAAGAGATAAACTAGAATAGACTGTAGAAGTCATAAACAAAATTAAGATGACTCCTTGAAAAGCCTAACAACATTGACAAACCTTTAGTCAACCTGGTTAAAAAGAAGACAGAAAATCAAATAGATTAATCTATTTTAATCAATAAAACAGAAAATGAAGAAAGTGAAATTACAATGGAAGTAATAAACAGAATATGCTAACAATATTGAGAACGTAAGTGAAATAGTGGAATAGTTCTAAAAATAAAAAATACCTAAACAAACAGAAAACCAAATAAGAATCTTAATCCAATATCAGAAAAGGAAATGGAATTAGCTATAAAAAGAATTCTTTAAACAAAAAAGCTCCTGGTCCTAATTGAATTACAAGAGAATTCCATCAAATTTTTAAACAGCAATTTGTACCAATATTACATAAATTATTCTCAAAAACTGAGAAATAAATTAGTATATCAGACTTCTTTAGGAGACAGACATAATCCTCATAATAAACTTGGGAAAAATATAGCATAGAATATCATTAGTGAATATTGATTTAAAAATCTAAATAAAATCTGTCAAAGGGATTCCCACAATATAAGAAATCAAACATATGACCAAGTTGGATGTATACCAAATATGGTTCAACACTAGGAAAACAATGAATATAATCACATTTTAAACAATCTCAAACACATGATTTTAATAGATGCAAAAAAAAAAAAAAAGCCTTTGACAAAGTACAACACTCCTTTATGCTTAAAAAAATTCCTATAAAATATGGGCATAGAGAGACCTTTTTAGTATCATAAAACATTTTAAAACTAAAAGCAAGTATCATATTCAATGTAGATACACATGAGGTTTGCATGATAAACAAAAGTTAAGAAAGCAGTATTATTTGATATCGCTATAAAAATTCTAGAAACAAGAGAAAAAAATTAAAGTTATAAAGATAGGAAAAGAGGAGATAACATTAATTCTATTTTCTGAAGACATAACAGTTTACATAGAAAGTTCTGGGGAATCAAAAATATTAATAAGGTGATTAATAGCTTCTGTAAGGTTGAGGCTACAAAAGTCCATAAAAATCAAACATTTTTATATATTAACAACAAAATTCAAAGAAACAATAATAGGGAAATTCCACTCAAAATAAATACAAGATCTATACAATATTTAGGGATCAATTTATCCAAACACACAAAATACTGTAGAGATTAAATTACAAAGTGTTCCTTAAATAAGGAACAGCTTAAATAACTGGAAGAATATTTAGTGCTCATAGCTAGGCAATGCCAATATAATAAAACTGACAAGACTAACAGTTAATTTATGATTTTAAACAATCAAACTATCAACCTTGATGAACTAACAAAATCCATTTGGAGAAAAAAAAACCTAGAATATTAAGGGAAATAATGAAAAGAGATAGGATGTGGTGGGAATAGTATTTCTGGACCTTAAACTGTATTATAAAGCAGCAGAAATCAAAATCATTTGGAATTGGTTAAAAAATAGAGGAGATCAATGAAACAGACTAGATAAGAGAGAATCGGAAACAAATATATTAACCCAGTGTTTAAGAAAACTGGAAACCAATGCAAATTATTTAAGAAAGAATTCCCAATGTAAAGTGGATAATTTTGATTACATTAAACTTAAAAGATTTTGTACAAATAAAACCAATTTAGCCAAGATTAGAAGGAAAGCACAAAATTGGGGAAAAATTTTTATTGACAGTTTCTCAGATAAAGGTCTCGCATCTCAGATATATAGAGGATCTTGACAAATTTATAAGAATAAGATTCATTCCCCAATTGATAAGTGGTCAAGGATATGAATAAGCAGTTTTTCAATGAAGAAAATAAAGCTATATATAGTCATATAAAAAAAAGACTCTAAGTAATTATTGATTAGAGAAACACAAATTAAAACAGTTTTGAGACGCTATTTCATACTTATCAGATTTGCTAAAATGATGGGAGGGGAAATGACAAATGTAAGAGGAGGAATATACTAATGTAGAAAGGAAAAATTAAAGAGTGGAATTTTCTATTTTTAATGTGTGTGTTCGTCCTTCGTTGCCAAAGAAGATCATGCCATCAGAGAAATAATGACATGACTTGCACTTGACTTTGTTTTGAGTGAGGGAGGGCTGTGCAGGTCACCAGCCTCACTTCTCCTCCAGAGCCATCTGAATCCAGTGATCAGATATTCATCAGGATGACTGGAGATGACCCATGATGAGGCAATTGGGGTTAAGTGACTTGCCCAAGGTCACACAGCCAGTGAGTGTCAAGTGTCTGAGGTGAGATCTGAACTCAGGTCCTCCTGACTCCAGCACTAGTGCTCTATCCAGTGCACCACGTAGAAAAAGAGTTTACAAGCATGGAGGAAGGGATGAGGATCATCAATTGAACCTCATTCTTATGTGAAATAGAGCAGGAGAATTTCCCTGAGGTTTCACCTCACACCCTACAAATTGACAAAAATGACAAAATGTGGTAAGTCAGCGTTAGAGGGGTTGTGGAAAGATTATACATTGTTAGTGGGAATTGTGAAATGGTACCACCATTTTGGAAAACAATTTGGAATTATGCAATTGAAAGAACTAAACTATCTGTACCTTTTGAATCAGAGATCCATTAATGGGTTTAAACTCTAAAGAAGTCATCAGTAAGAAAATGTTCCTATATACTCCAAAACATTTATAGTAGCACTTTTTGAAGCCAGGATACCTAGGACTCTAGTCCAAGGAAGGTTTTGGACTTGGAAAATGGGAATGTGTACTATAGGAACTGAATTTACTATAAACTTAATCCTTTTTCCTCCCTAGAGACTGAAGTAGTGCAAGTGGGGAGGAGGATTAAACTCCATGTGTTGGGGAGTAAATTTTATGTTTGAGATAATACCTTTTGAAATTAACATTCTTTTATAAAAACTAATCTGACTATTAGTGGTTAAATAGAACTGGGGTGCCAGGGATTTTCATCATTTGGGGAACACCATCAGTGGGGTCTGGATCCAATGGTAGAAAACTTAGATGCCTCCTAATTCCCTTTAAGTGTATCAGAGCACTATGGGGGAGGAATGAAATATAATTCATCTGGCATTCCAGGAAATGAGGGCTAGGATAATGAATGTTACACATTGAGACCTTGTCTGGGATAAAATTGGGCCCTTTGCTTTTGCAGTAAGAGCCTCTGCCTCAGATTTTATTTATTTATTTATTTTAGATATCCTAGATTGTTGTTCTCCCAATTATAGTGGAGCATTCCTGGCTTTTGTCAGTGAAGTTACTCCCATCTTCATGTAGGAAAATTCAGTATGGGGGGCAGGGAACTCCTTCCAAGAAAAGGGTGCCTCCCTGTTAGGGTGCATGCTCAGATAAACTCCAGGTGTTTCATGTTATGTGATCTGGGAATACTACAAAAGACCCCTTATACATATATAACCAAAAGCTATTCCATAATAGGTTAGTGATCAAAGGATATGAAGAAACAACTCTTCAAAGAATTGCACACTATGAACAACTGTATAAAAGATTACTGTGAATCACTAATAATAAGATAAACTCAAAAAAAAGAACCCTGATGTTTCACTTCCCAACCAGCAAGCTGTCAAATACAACAAAAGATAGCAATAGTCAATTTTAGAGGAGTTTATGAAAATAGACATGTTAGTGCCTTGTTGGTACAATGTGAATCAGTACAAATAATTTGCAATTATGGAAATAAAATGACTTAAAATATTTATACCCTTTGACTGAGAGATTCTACTAATACGCTTATACTCTACGGAAGCCAATGATGAGAAGAAATAAAGACAAAAATGTCTATAGTAGCACTTTTTGTAGCAGCAAAGAATTGAAAACAAAGTAGAAGCTAGCCACCTGGGGGAATTGCTAAACAAACTTTAGTATATGAATGTAATGGAATATTACTGTACGGGAAGAAATGATGACTCTAGAGAAGAATGGAAAGACATATGCTGAGACAGTTAAGTAAAGCAAGACAAGAAAATAATATAGACAATGACTGTAACAATATAAATGAAAAAGAACAACTGTAATACCATCAAAATGAATGTCACAAAGTTATGAAAAACAACAATGACCCCCAAGAGGAGAAATGAGAAGGCATCTCCATCCCACTGCTTTGGAGAAGGTGAGAGCTCCATGGGTGTGGCACATTGCATATATTTTCTGACTTTTTTGGTGTATTGATTAACTTTGCTGAATATTCACCATCCCCCTCTTCTCCAGTCATGTTTAGAAGATACAATTAGTCTTTTATCTCTAGTTTATTCAATTTGTGAAATTCTCCATTTCCCTTTATGTTTCTTTTGATTAAATTTGTCCAAAACATAGAGAGACACATTAAAACATTCTGCCACTAATTTTTCCTTTATGAATTTAGATGCTAAAGCATTTGGAGCATATAAATTTAATATTGATGTTGCTTTGTTGTATATGGTTCCTTTCAGTGTAATAGTTTCTTTTTAAATCTGTTTTTATGCTATGATTTTAATTTTTACTTTGTCAGACAGAATGTCAGATGGAAATTAACCTGGTATATAATAAATTTTTTTCTAGTCCCTAATTTTTATTCTTGATATATCTTTGGCTTTTTATATTTTTTTTGTAAGCAACAGATCATGGCATTCTGCTTTCTTATGAAATATATTACTCTTTTTAAGTTTTATTGGATCTTTTCATGCATTCACATTTAAAGTTATGAGGCAGGTGTAGTTTTCCTCCATTTGTCTTTAAGGTTTTTTTCCTGAATGAGAATTGTTTCCTCTCTTCTTCTGTAAAGATATTAACTTTTCTCTTCATTTATTTCTGAGCAATTTACTTCAAGGCAACCTTATTTTCCTTATCTCTCTTTCCCTCACTTTCATTTACTTCCCCCAATACTCCATTTTTTTTACCCCTTACTCTAGTTTTGGAATTTTGACTGGCTTGTTAATTGCCTTTTCTTTCATTTAGTCATCCAATTCTTCTCTTTTTTTTCCTTTCTATGTTAGTCAAGTAAAATCTCCCTTTCCCTCCTCCTCGTTGATTCATTTTTTTAGTTTGAAATTTTCTTTTTCTGAGTCTTTTTTCTAAAAAAAAAAATGATTCCCCTCATTCTCTTTATCATTTAACATTCCTCTTTTCTTATTCTAGTTTTTTATTCTTTAATTCATGACCTTTATACTTTCCCTCCCAAGTTTATGTATTCCTTATGGAATTAGAGCTTCTAAGGTATTTACGTCTTTTGAGTTCTCTCTTAACAGTTCCTATATTTTGCCGCTTGTAGATCTTGCCTCTTGTCCCCTTTTTATGCTGTGAATTTCTCTTAGAAATATCTATTCCTTCAGGAGATAGAGAAGGTAAAAGCATTGCCACTTGGTATGTTTTTTTTTTTTATGTTCATGTGCAGTTCATTACTACTCTTTGCTCTCATTATGATCATTTCCATTTGTTATGAAACCTCTCTGGGTTCATGTCTTCCCATTCCTTTGAGAAACTTGCCCCTTTTTCTTTTAAATTAAATTTTATATGTTTCAATCAGCAAAATTCTACCTTCTCTCCTACCCAACTTTTTCCCTCCCTCTCCCCCTGAATTGAGAAAGCAAAAACCTAGTTACAAACATGTATAGTCAAGCAAAACAAATTCTTCCATTGGCCATGTCCAAAAAATAGGTCTAAATCTGCAGGATGGGTTCTTGACCTCTCTATAAGGATGTGAGTAGCATGCTTCATCATGTCTCCTCTCAAATTGTCATTGGTAACTTTGGTGATCAGAGTTCCTAACCTTTACACTATTGTCATTGCTTAAATTTTCTTCTGGTTCTGCTTACTTCACTCTACATGAGTTTAAATAAGACTTTCAAGGTTTCTCTGAAAGCATTTCCCTCCTGATTTTTTTATAGCACAATAGTTTATATGCTAAACTTTGTTCAGACTTTTCTGAAGTGAAAGTGAAACCAATTAGTTTCTAATTGGTTGTCACTATAAAAAGAGGAGCTATTAAATATTTTTTGTCCATCTGAGTTCATTTTGCTTAGAACTAATTCCTCCTTTAAGCTTCTCTTCCTCTTATTTCCCCTCTTTCCTTCCTACCTCTACTCCTCCTCCCTCTCTTCCTTCCTTCCTTCCTTCCTTCCTTCCTTCCTTCCTTCCTTCCTTCCTTCCTTCCTTTGTTCCTTCCTTCCTTCCTTCCTTCCTTCCTTCCTTCCTTCCTTCCTTCCTTCCTTCCTTCCTTCCTTCCTTCCTCTCCTCTATAGTCATTAGCACTTTTCCCTTAAAATAATTTTGTAAGGAATCAAAGCTATCCATAGTCACATAAAAACATACTCTAAATAACCATTGATTAGAGAAATGGAAATTAAAACATCTCTGAGATACCACCTCACACCTATCAGATTGGCTAATGTGACAAAAAAGGAAAATGTCAGATATTGTAGGGGATATGAGAAAACTGGGACTCTAATGCATTGTTGGTGGAGTTGTGAACTGATCCAACCATTCTGGAGAGCAATTTGGAGCTATGTACAAAGGGCTATAAAACTATTCATACCCTTTGATTCAGTAATACCACTGCTAGGTCTATATCCCAAAGACATACAAAAATGGGAAAAGGACCTTTGTACAAAAACATTTATAGTAGTTCTTTTTGTAGTAACTAAGAATTAGAAATCAATGAGATGCCCATCAGCTGGGGAATGACAAAATAAGCTGTGTTATATAATTGTAATGGAATATTATTGTGCTATGAGAAAGGACAAGCTGGATGATTTGAGAAAAAACCTGGATTTGCTTGAACTGATGCACAGTAAAGCAAACAGAACGAGGAGAATGTTGTACACAGTAATGGCTATATTGACCGATGAAGAGCTGTGAAAGATCTAGCTATTGTCAGCAATACAATGATCTAAGACTATTCCAAAAGACTAATGATGAAGCATGCTATCTGCCTCCAGAGAAAGAACTGATATTGTTTGAATACAGACTGAAGCATATTTTTTCACTTTTTCTTTCATTTTTTTGTCTTCTTATAGAAAAGGACTAATATGAAAATGTTTTGCATAATTGCACATGAATAATCTATATCTGATTGCCTACCATCTCAGGGATGGGGGAGGGGAGGGAAGAAGAGAGTAGTAGAATTTGGAACTCAAAACTTTACATAAAAATGTTAAAAAAAGAAAAAAATTACTTTATTACTTTATAACTACTCCTTTTTACTTCTCTCTCACTTTCTTGGACTCTCAAAACTGAGAAAATGTGTGTTGAAGTATTTCATGTCATCAGGACTTTATTTTATTTGATTGAGGTATTTTGTTCATTTTCACAGATGGCACATAACTATATTCAATATTTTGATACTGAAGGAGAAAATCAATAACAAAAGGCAAGCAATGTTTTATATTTGTATGAACCTTTTTTCAAGAATTTTCAAGTGCTCTATTAACATTACCTGATGGTAGGTGGAAACATTGAGGTCCAGAAAGGTAAATTTATGATTTTTTATCTAGGTCATAATTGTGTCTGTTGTAAAGCTGGGAATAGAGATAAATAGATCTCCTGTGTTCTTTCCAAGTTGTTTCCTGTAAGGAAAAACAAAATACTCAGAAATCTGACCCATGATATTAACCTTGAATTTTGTCTGCCTCGTTATATATTAAGACTGTCCAATGTGCTATGATTTATGTGACTCTGTGGAACTCTATTATATTCAATGACGTGCTGTTAAGAGCATGAGAGCTGTATTCTAAGTGACAAAAAAAAGGGAAAAGTGAATCAAAGACAAAGAAATAGAGCCAAAGCTGAGACAAAGCTCTTATCTATACAACCCCAGATTTTGGTCAAGAAAAGCTCAGGGAGATCAGAGACAAACTGTAATCTATGATAAACAGACAGGGAAACACAGTGGGTTAGTTTGGAGGAAAGAAGCTCAGGGAATAGATTTTTAGAATGGAATATTCCAAGCCAGGTCACCTGACATAATTTTCTCTGTAAGGAACTGTAACACCATGTTGGAACCATAGTAGATGCCAAATAAATACAGTCTGTCTCTCAGTCACATATGATTAGCTAATACATATTTTCTATTTATGTCTAGTCCCCTGAGATCCACTGCTGGCTATGAGAATTCTCTTCTCTCCCCAGTGTTGCTTCTTGGGATTTCTATTCCTCCTTTTTTCATCTTCCTTTTCTATTGACTACTGTCTGGAACTGTCATTATTTTTTTTCCCATCTCTATTTCTCAAATCACTTCAAAGTTAGGGTCAAGGTAGTTGTTGGTGACAGACCTTTTATTAGAAAGGTAGTAGGATAGAGAAAAGGAAAGAGTAGACTTGGGGGGTTTGTCTTCCCTTCATCTTTCCTTCCCCTTATTCCTTACTAGTACCATAACTACTGCTGGTTCCTTCAATCCAACACCTAACTTGTCAGTAGTGACCTCAGAATCAGTCCCATCTTCTCATTCCCAACCTAGAGAACCAGAATTGCCTCCATTCCACCATCTGTGATGAAACGTTCAAGACAGCCTGAGTTTGGTTTTTTTGTGAATCATACCCATAAAATGCCAGGATTAGGAGGAACCCCAAAAGCTATTTATTCCAATCTTTCTAAGTAGAGTCCTTAACACAAATCCTCTTTAGCAATTCAAGCCACTGGCCATTTAGCTTTCCCTCGAGAACCCTCAAATGAGAAGGGACCCTCTTGATTTAAGCCATTTTTGGATCACTCTAACTGTTAGCAAATTTTTTCCTTACATTGTTTCTGAATCTACCACTTTGAAATTTTCATCGTTGTTTCTGCTTCTATCTTCTAAAGACAAGTAGAACAAATTTAATTTTTCTTTCCCAGGTCAATCTTTTAAGCATCTGAAGACACTTATCATGCCCTCTCCTAAATGTTTTTCCTCCAAGCTATATTTCTGCAGTTTCTTCATCCATTCGTTTTGTCTATTCTGAATGGGACAAAGGAACTGTGCCTGTCAATGTATCTTTAGAGTACAGGAGTTGTATATTAGGGTACATGTTAAATTAAGCTCAGATTTTCTCTCCTCTAGCATGAATTTAAAGACTGAATGTACAGAATCATGGTTAATATAGTAGTTTCATTTTTTACTTCTTCCATATTTCGAAGAATAAAATTGTCATTGAAGCAAGCCAAACATTTATTAACCCCTCTGCTTTAGTAATCAATTAAGAAGCAATTATTAAGCACCTATTTATGTGCCAAACACTGTGCTAAGTACTGTGGATAAAAAGAAAGGCAAAAGATAGCCTCTGCTGTTAAGGAGCTCACAGCCTAATGGGAGAGAAGCATGAAAACATAGAGTGAAGGTACTAACATTAAGGGATAGATAGAGAGTTTTGGTAGATGTTCAGATAATTGAAACTCCCAGATACTTTTCTGTCACATTGATACGACAGGTTTGTGATTTGTCTCTTGAACTTCTGATCTGTTACCTTCTTCTGCCTTGGTAGTCTATAATATACTTTTTATTGTTGTTGAGTCATTTTTCAATTGTGTCTAACCATTTGTCACCCCATTTGAGGTTTTCTTGGCAACAATACTAGAACAGTTTGCCATTTCCTTCTTCAGCTCATTTTATAGATGAGGAAACTGAGGAAACCAGGGTTAAGCTACTTGTTTAGGGTCACAAAGCTAATCAGTGCCTGATGCTAGATTTGAACTCAGGAAGGTGAATTTCCTGAGTCCAGGACCAGCACTTTATCCACTGTACTCCCTCTTATAGTATACTACAACAATAAAATCACCTGTATTCTCTATTCACCCATGTTCATCAAATATTCGACACTGTGTATGCCCTCTCTGGTTCCTAAATTTCCTCCTATAAGTATATGTTAATGTATAATGCTAGAACATTCCCTACTTCCCGTTGCTTCAGTTAGGATATCCAGTTCATCTTGTTTATTATCAAAACTTCATGCAATTCTATATAGACCTCTGAAGTTATAGGTTTTATTGCTGGCTCTCTTTATGGATTTTGTCTCTTGCCAATTCGTAGGTTTCTCTACTATTACTTTTATGCTCTAGCTACTACTCTATGATAACTAGAATGGCAGCTTTTTTTCCTACCCCTCCATTATTTTAACTTAGACTGCATGAAATTTGAAACATTGGTAAATCTTAAATCTTTTGTTTATAATAACTTACCTTCTAAAGTTTTCTTCAAAACTCGGCTTAACCTGTATCTCTTACTCGAGACCCTTCATAGTTTCCCCAACCTCCCAAATTATCTTGTTACTTTGAATATATTTTATGCATATTTATCTGTTTATATACACCACTGCCTCCCTTCCAAAGATGTAAACTCCTTTAGGGCAAGAACTGTTTCATTTTTGTCTTTGTATTCCTTGTATCTGGCACATAGTAGGCTCTTAATGAATGCTTAAATTTTTTTATAGAAGCAATGTCACACACAGTAATTAGAATCTACACAGCACTCTTAGTGATATAGCTATGTTAAAGTTTAAATAGATGTGTGTATTCACTTGGGAAAGTAATCACTGTCTATAACATTGTTTCTATGGGAAAATGTGTTGTGGATTTTAAATTGGCCATTTTTTTTTAAAGGTAAGTATGCCTAGAACATACCCTCCTCTTAAATTGGGACTTGCCTCTATTTGCTGATTTGACAACAAAGAAAACTGTACTAAACTTGGATCATACGAGTTTCCTCAGCACTTGTACTGTAGGGAGGGGAAACAAAACAACTGAGAATGTGTTGGAAATGATTATGAGACTGTTAAAGTGAGAAACATAGGAAATAATGTTTCAGTGTGAGTAAAAGAGTGACAATAAAAGTCAGATTTTTAATAATTTTTCTGTTCAAATAGCTGGTCAGGAGTTGAAAATGAACACGGATATTTTTTTAAGAATGCATTATTTATTTATTTTTAACATTCTTTTAAAACTTTTTGAATTTCTAATTTTCTCCTTCCCTCCTGCCCATCCCTCACCCATTGAGAAGGCAAGCAATATTGTCAATTATACATATGAAATGATACAAAATATATTAGCCATGTCACAAAAACAAGAAAAATAAAGTGAGAAGAATATACTTTGGTACTCAGTTAATTAGTTCTATCTCTGGAGAACATTTTATTCATCATGAGTCTTTTGGAATTGTCTTGGATTGTTTTATAGATCACAGAAGCAGGAGAAATACTTGTTTGGAGAACCTCACCACTACTTCCTTCAACCTATCTTCTTCCTTAATTTTATATGAAATATTTATAGAACACCTATATAATGTGAGACATTACATTGGGTATGTAAGCGAATTAGAGGCAATTTTGTTATTGTAGTATACTACAGACCACCAGGACAGAAGGAGGTAATAGAGGAGAAGTTCAGGAAACAGACCACAAACCTGACATGGAAATATGGCAGAAAAGAGTAATTGGAGACTTCAATTATCTAAATTCTGCCAATACTCTCTCTGCTAATGCAGAAAAATTTAATAAAATTTTGTGTTGTCTCAATGACAGTTCCATCCTTTAAGATATAGAAGTGACAAAGGAAGTTGCTATTCTGGACATCATTCTGATGAAAGAAGAGAAATTTTTCCAAAAGGGAAAAATATAGTAACATTGAAAAGTGATGTGAGTTAATGATGTAATGTGGAAGTAAAAAGATGATAGTTTCATGTTAATTTTCAATAAGAGACATAGCATTCAGGTATAGGGATGTGATAATCTTGATATACTCTGTCCTAATCAAACCACATGTTGAACTGGGTTTAGTTGAGTGTTGCATGTTTAGTTGCATGTACTCCTTTTAGGTGGATATTGATAAGTAGGAAAACATCCAGAAACTGGTGATATGGATGACAAAGGAAACTGAGATCATGCCTTGTGAAGATCAGTTCAAAGAAATGAGGATGTTTATCTTGCAAAGATAGGGATAACTAGGTGGCACAGTGGATAGAGGGTTGGCCCTGGAGTCAGGAGGACCTGAGTTAAAATTTAGTCAGACACTAGCAACTCACTTAACTGTTTGCCTCAGTTTTCTCATTTTTAAAATGAGCTGGAGAAGGAAATGGCAAACCATTCTGGTATCTTTGCCAAGAAAACCCCAAATGGAGTCACAGAGTGTTGGACGCAACTAATTGACTGAATGACAACAAAGTATCAGATCAGGTTTTGAGTTCAAATACATTTTGGAGGCAGTGGATAGAATGCCAGGCGTGGCGTAAGAAAGACTCATCTTTCTGAGTTCAAATCTGACCTTGGATACTTACCCCAAGCAAGTCACTTAACCCTGTTTGCCACAGTTTTCGCATCTATAAAATGAACTGGAGAAGAAAATGGCAAACTACTCCAGTATCTTTGCCAAGAAAAACCCAAATGGGTCATGAAAAGTCAAATGACTGAAAAACAACTGAGGAGAATGCACACACACATATATGTATTTATATATGTGTGTATATATATGTATGTATGTGTATGTATATAACACATACATACATATATATACACACATATATATTTAATGAAGGGGGGAGTGTACATGATAGATGTTTTCAAGTATTTCTAGGGTGGTCATGAGGAAGAAGGAATGGATTTTTTCTGCCTAGTCCAAGAGGGCAGAACTAAACGCAGTTGATAGAAGTTGTAAAAGGGATAAATTTTGGATAGATGTGTGAAGAAAATTCATATTAATTGGAACTATCAACAAATGGAATGCATTGCCTTGGGAGATAGTATGTTCTTTGTTGTTGGCCATCCTCGAGCAAAGGCAAAATGGCAATTTGCTAGGAACGTTGCAGGTGGAGCTCTTGTTCAGATATAAGTTGGACTAGGTGGCTTAGTTTTTTTCAATGCTTGAGATAATGTGATTCTGTAATACGGAACTGATTTTTTCAGTTCCTTGAATGATCCATGAGTTTGGCAATCTTCACCAAATTTCCTTAAAGCAAAGTTGTTCATTTATTCAATGGTAATGGGCTACCAATTGTGTTATGGTCTTTAGAGAAGAGTTGGTAGTCTCATTAACAAGATGAACATGAAGATCACATCTGAATTATGGCTGTGTGGGCAGGTGACTAAGTAGATGTGATGGTCAATGATGTTGAGGTTGTTGAGAAGATAAAGGGGATGGTGTGTTGGAAAATTCTTCTACCAAGATTCTGAAATCCTTTAGGATAATATCAGGAGATGGGGTGGAAAAGAAGTCTATGAATTGAATGCTAAAATTATTTTGGAAACCAAGAATGCTAGAGGTCAATAGATAATGTGGATAAAAATGGAAAGGACACAGAGTAAGGATGGAGCAAATCTCAAAGAAAGAGAAGTTACTTAATGATAGGGGCATAGCTGTAGTCTGGAGGTTCCAGTGGGGAGCAAGGATTATGGCGACCTTTTTTCCTTGCCTTCTGAGTTAAGGGGAATGGCAGAGAAGTATATACTGGAGATCAGAGACTGAAGTCAATATAAAGAAGGTAGGAGAATGACCTGGAAAAAATGACCTGCCAAATAGATAACTGTTGAGGTTGGTGATGAGGAGAACATCATTGCTCATTTCTAGGCACTCAATGTCCTCATGTTGCTCTGTTTGTCCAAGGGATGCTCATTGAACTGTCTCATCAGTCTTTGTTCTTCCTTAGGTGACATCTTATGTTTTGAATCTTTTCTTCATCCAAACTTATTTTGCTATGTCTCCTCCATTATGGATTTGTGAGAAGATTGCCTTGCTAATTTCTAAAATGAGGGGATTGCATTAGATAGCTTCAGAAGTGCCTTTTATTTCTAGATTTATGATTCTAGTATTTGACACACTAATTTGTGCTATAATATTGCCCTTTCTACATTTGTTGGAGAGGGGATAGAGCAATAGCCTTAGAGTAAGAAAGATCTGGGCTTAATTTCAATCTCTGACACTTGCTATGTGACCATGGACAAGTCAATTAATTTTAGTCTGTTTCCTGATCTGCAAAATATATATGCCTGTAGTATTTACCTCACAGAGCTGTTGTAAGGTTCAAATGAGATAATGCTTTGCAAACTATTACACTTGAACCAGTAATGTCAATGGTGAAGGAAACTCCCAGTGGGTAAACTTGCTGCTAAGTTAGGGTGGAATCTGCTCTACAATTTATAGTCAGTTACCTGAGACATGGAGAGATTAAATGAATTTCCCAAGGTCATACAACCAGTATGTGGTAAAAGTGGGACTTGGGTCCAGATCTTCCTGACTCTATGGTCAGTTCTCTAGTCATTATACCACATTATTTGTTTTTTGAATATCTGTTATAGTCCTCACAATGATTATTATTAGTTTTAGTATTATTACCTTTTTCAGAGGTGTCCATCTCTTAAAATATGGCTATTCTTTATTCCAAAGAAATGAATATCTAATGGTGAGAGTTTCAGGTATTTTGATAGACTGGCAAGAGAATTTTTAAGGGCAAGGGTCCTTAGGCAGCCCTCTCAAATCACACCATGTAGGCAGGTCCCTGCTCTATCTACATATTAGGCCAGCTTAGCCAGTTGTACAGATATAGCTTTCTCGTGGGAAGATAGAAGAGGTGTTATGATATTTTGGTTCTCTGATATTTTAACTTGCAAGAAGTTGATTTGACAATATGAGGTGCTAATTAAGGTTTATATGTTTTAAATTCAATCAGTTAACTTTATGCAGCTATATCTACTAGCATAGATGCTCATCTGTCTGGGAGGGAGGAAAGTGTTAGATGACTTCTCAAGATTCTTCACAAGCCCTAGAATATAGAAATACCAGGTAGAGATATAATGAAAATAAAATTTAATTAGGAAGCAATAGGCTTAGACTCTAATCCTAACTTTTCCATTAAATTGGTAAGTTATCTTGAGGAAGTTGTTTAAATCTTTTTGGGCCTCAGTATCATGATCTATAAAACTGGGAGGCTAAACTGGATGAAATCTAAAGGAACAGTAGATAGAACACCAGCCTGGAGTCAGGAAGACTTACCTTCCTGAGTTAAAATATGACCTCAAACACTCACTAGCTGTCTGACTTCAGGGATGTCGTTTAACCCCCTTTGACTCAGTTTCCTTATCTGGAAAAGGAGTTGGAGAAGGAAATGGCAAACCCCTCCAGTATCTTGGCCAAGAAAAACCCAAATGGGGTCATGAAGAGTCAAATACAGCTGAAAAATGACTAAACAACAACGACTTAGAACAGAAAGGCCCTTTATATACCATCTAGCTCAACTTCTTCCTTTTATACATGAGAAAAGTGAGACACAGAAGGGATGTCACTTGTCTAGCATCACAAAGATGGTAAATGAGTTTGAACTTGGACCTTTTATTCCCAAACTAGAACTCTTTCCATGGTATCATCCTCTTTCCAATGTCCTTTTCAGATGTGAAATTTTATGTTTAAGTAGAAGATATGTTAAATCAATTTTAGAAGCTCTCAAGAAAGGGGAGAGTATTAGTTATCATGATATGATGTAAAAGGTATAAGATTAGTAATCAGAAGATTCAGCTTTGAATCCTAGCTGCCACTCATTACTTGAAATATCTTGGTCACTTCCTCTTTCTGGGCCCATTTCCTCAAATATAAAATGAGGGAGTTGACTCCCATGAGCCCATGTTCTTATTGTCCTGGCTTGAATGTAGACCACACTTTAACCTTGTAAAATCTGACTTGTACATACACTTTTCACGTACAGTGCCTAGCACACCCCACAGGCTCTTACATTCAGAGAGTCAATGAGCTATAAATTTACCCCCAAGGAAGAACGGGGATTTGGCTCTGCATGTCATGTTTCTATGATGGGAATCTTGTAAGTGGGGAACGATTAGTGTTCTACCAAAGTGCTAAAGACAGCCACTGCCAATATCAAGTCATTTGGGGCTCAAAGAACTGTTTTTATTTCAGTGTTCATGTCTTAGCACAGTTATCTGCTGAACCACTACCATATGGTGTTGCTGTCCTTGTAAGTCATCATCACTCCAATTTGCATGTTTGAGTCACATGTGAAAGGTTCAAAATAAAATCAAGCAATGCTCATAAACATGTTCAGAAATTGGACCTTTTAATTCTTCCAAGGCACACTTTAAAATTAAAATGAAATCCCCCTTCCTCATAGTCAAGTCTAAGAGCTTTGTTTAGGGAAGTCTCTTTGTAGATTCTCAAAGGTAAGCCTCCAGAACTAAATCATTTCATGGTTTTGATTTGTTAGATTTATCCCTGATGACTATTTCACTTCACTCAATGCTGTTCACTCAATTTCAGGTAAAATATTTTTTCTGCATTTCTTAAGAATTCTGGAATAAAAATCCTACCTTTCCCTTCTCTCTGTCTCCCCAAAAGTCATAACCCCTTTTACACAGTCAAAAGATTTAGGGCGGAAGACATCTTAGAGATTTAGTCCAACCTTCTCATTTTACCGAAGTGGAAGCTAAGGCCCAAAGTGACTTGTCCAAAATAACACAAGTAATGAATAGTACAGATGACATTCAGATCAGGTTCTTTGACTCCAATGACAATTCTTTTCGATGTATCATATGGAGTAACCAAATACAATGCTTGCCTTGTTAATAATTTGCCTAATTTCTAGGCCATGTTTAATTAACGATCAGTAAAACTTCTGGAGTCATTATTTCCACAAAATTCTTTAGAAGGAAATAATTCAGGATGGAAAGTCTTAAATTCACTATTCTAAGCTTAAGATGCCCAACGTAGGAAAAGGCAAAGTAAGATAACCTCAGGTGGTTTATCACTGAAGATTCAGATCATCTGATCATTGTAAACTGTGCTTTTAAATTGCTAATCACTTTTGTATTCTCCCAGTGTGAGAAGACTAATGCTCTTGAGATGCTACTAAATGTCTGAATTTAATTAACCCACAAGGGTCTGATTTATCTTCAACAATTGTTCCTTGGAGAAGACTGAGTGTAGCACCTATTCACGGAGACTAGTAAAGGAACCTTTGATGGTTGTTATTAGTATATCACTCATAATTGCAATTTACAAGTTTATACCTCAAGCACTTAGTGGTTTTCCATTTAGGCATTTTTCCTTTAATCAGGGCAAGATATCATCAGGTAACTGAAGATGACTTGATCTTGTGGTTCAGGCTGTGAACTATATAGTTTGTCATATGTAAAAAAGTATGTATGCACACATATATACACATACTACACATGTGTATGTATATATGTATGTGTGTATGTATCTATGTGTGTATGAATGCAGTTTATAATTAAGGTCAAATATGGCCTTGGACACTTATTAGTTGTGTGACCCTGGGCAAGTTACTTCACCTCTGTTTACCTCAGTTTTCTCATATATAAAATGGGAATAATAATAGCTTCTCCCTCTGAAGGTTGTTATGAGGATCGAATTGGATAACAATTGTACAGCACTTAGCACAGTACCTGGCACATAGTAAGTGCTATCTATGGATATTATTAGCCATTATTATTATTATGTAATGGGACTTCAATGCATGTATATAAATACATGTCATATGTGAGAGTATAAAAATAACTATTTTTCAAATATACAACTATTAATGAAATAAACTAAGTGTACCAATTAGAATATTTGTGCCCTTTGAAAAATGTCATTTACAGGTTTTATGAATTCTCAGTAATGTATGACTACAAAATAAATATGCATATTACACGGTTTGTGGGGATTTTAAAGCATCAAAATATGTACATTTATACAGTAGAATATTATAAATGCCCCGTATTGTACTCTATTACATGTTGCATGATAGGCAGCTGCCTAGATTTGCTATTCCTAATCTTGGCTATGGTACCAATCATTGAATAAAACATTAGATAATTATACAAAGCATACTTTTAAAGAAAGGAATGCTAGATACAATCTGATACGCTTCTCACTGATCCTAAACTCTTATATTTCAACTCAATCCTAATTGCATGATTGTTCAGTGAAGTAGTCAGTGGTACTGATGTGGATACATATGGTGTTAAAAGAATAGCAAGAGTTGCTTTTCCAGTACTTTGTGAGACCCCTCCTGACCCTGAGGGCATCCTGAAGTTCCTTCCCCTTATCCTGAAATACCATAAAACTTCTCCTTAGCCTATACCAAAAGAATTGCTTTTGTCTCCCTTATCTGTGTCCCTTTTAAACTTAATCTTTATCTTGTGTCCCCCTGCCCTGTCCTTAAATCTTTAAAACATAAAGAATTCCTTTTGTCTCCATCCTATGTCATAAAATCATTTCTTGTCCTGTCTTTGATCTTTAACCCCCATAAAAATTCTAAAACTACATCATCATTTTGAAACTTCTATATAAGCATAATTCCCCTGAATATCCGGGTCTCAATTAGCTTTCCTGCTAAGGAGGCCCATGTAGCTTTCATATAATAAAGCTCCCATTGCCTACAGAGAACGTCTAAGTGAATTCTTTCATACCCAAACCACTCTCCTGAATCTGACCTCAACAGTACCACAACATTAGTCAATTTATCCCACGGATTTCTTTAAAACTTGGACAACAAATGTTTTTAGCATGAGAATGACACATTTTTTCCCCCATATCAGTCATAGATATTTGATCTTTTAGACTATTGGAGGTAACCAAAGAAATGTCCTTATTCAGTCTTTCAGAGTTCTAAGCCACTAGAAAGATCTGTAATTTTCCCTGCAACTCTTTTTTCCCCATAGGAGAAAAAAGTAATAACACATATTAAGTGTGTTTTAATTTCAAAAGCATATAATTCATTTCATGAAATTGTCCTCTCTAATCAGACATAATTTTCTATTTTATTCTTGAAGAGGTGCTAAACATTCTCCCTGCTCTGAGGGTATTTTCAGCAGTAATTGAACTAACTTAGAAAGATTCATATACAAAGACTAGCAAGAGCAATAACTTACATCATATATAACTTTAAGGTTTACAATGCAATTTCCTTTTTTATTTGTAATTTTTGTTTTACCATGGAAGACAAACCTAAACAACTACTGGAGAAAACCAAATAATATACTGTCCACACTTAAGCAATCAACATGTAACCATGTAAACTTCTGCAATTTACCATTCATTAGAGGAAAGGAAGGCTGTGTGTTTTAACCTTAGCCATGTGGTCTATTGAATTTAACTTGAATTTTGTTATTGGTAATTATTGATTTCATTTACATGCTTATAATACATGTATATATTATTCTTTGGGATCTACTTTCCTCACTGTTTCTTTATATGCATCTTCCTTTATTTATTTTAATTCTTTGTACTCATCATTCCTTACTGAACATTAATGTTGCATTAAATTAATATACCACAAGTTGTTTAGTTTGCATAGTTGTTGGGCACATAATATCTTTCCAACTTATTTCTCTTATAAATGGTGCAAAAAAACCTTTCCCCACAATAATTATAAAAAGTAGGTAGTACAAGCATTATTTCCATTTTAGAGATGAAAATACTGAGATTCAGAGAGGTTAGATATCTGACCATAGAAAAACACCTAATAAGTGACAGATCTGGCATTTGGACCAAAATATCTTGACTCTTAATCTAGTGTTCCTACTCTATAATCCTGTCTTTTATACAGGGTCATTTGTAACAGGAAAGATCTTAGCCTGGGGAAAACTGGCTAGTTGTGGTTTTCAAAGTCAAAGAGACAAGGTTTAAGGCAGGTAATGGGGTAGTCAGCCACAAAGACAGAGGAATGTTAAGAGAGTTACAAGGAGTCTAGTACCCTGGATAGCTCCCAAAGAGAGAAATTGTTCTCTAACAAGCTGACTCTATACTTTTCTTACTTATATTTTACTTACTCATACTTTTCTGTTTATATTCTGACTTACACAATTGGTATTGTCTTCTTGTTGTGCTAGGTGCTTGGAATGCAAATGCAAAAGTGAAACCATCCCTAACCTCTAGGGGCTTTCATTGTAAAAGAGGGAGTAACAGCTAGGGAAGGGAGGTTTGGTCTGACTTCCAAGGGACTGTGAGTGAAACCATAAGATAATCAAATGTCGTGCTTTTGCCAGTAAGAAAGATAGTATTTATTTGATGATTTTTCCTATAGCAAGGACAGTATTGGAAAGGGAGGGATATTAAAAATGTGGTATGGAAGACCAGATTCCTAAGAAGGTTCATATTTCTGGATTAATGGCTAGATGAGTTGTGAAGCATGGACTAAGGCCAACTAGAAAAGTGGAATAAGTAATATTATACTCATTTGCCAATCAGAAAGGCCAGCCCCCAAGACAAAGTTTCAAAGCTGAGTTGAGTACTCTGATTATCTCATGCCTGCATTCCATATGATTAAGTGACTGAAAAATTATTTCAAGCAACAAACAAAAACATAAGGGTTTGACAAAAACAACAAAAAAAATCCTAATGTATACTGGAATAGTTGGGGAAGGCTTCATGCGTCTTTAGTGGTACTAAAGATAAGTAATATCTGGAAATGCAAGTGGCAACAAAACAGAGATTCTAAGTGGGGAGAATAGTATGAACAAAGTTTGGAGTTATTCACTAATTCAGTAAGTCAGAAAAAGCTTAGTAGGCATTAGGGAATAGTGGAAGACCATGTTGGTTGAATCAGAGGATATATATTGAGGAGTAGAGGGAGATAATATTAGATAGTGAGGGTGGGTCTGGATTGGGAATAGCCTTGAATGTCAAGCTAAGCTTAAGTTTTATCCTATGGATGATTGGAAGCCTTCTTATGTTTTCCATGACAAAAATGTAATTGTAGGAGCATGAATGTGCTGGCTTTGTACAGGTTAGGATAGAATGGTGGTGGAGATTGGAGTCAGTAAGGCAGGTAATTGATCTGCACTGTGCTTCACAATAAATGTTGTGAGTTCCTTTGATGTGTCATTAAGACATCCTTGGTATGTTGAGTTGTCCTTGGTTTCATCATTTTTACTGGACAATTTTCAATCCAGGAGATATAAGGTGGAAGTCATGATAATCACTATGGGGAGAGGAGGAAGGATGGCGTGTGTGTGTGTGTGTGTGTGTGTGTGTGTGTGTGTGTGTGTGTAATATGTGAAATAATAAGTGTGAGTGTACAAATGGCTAGCCTAGTGGATGATTGGGTGAGAATGAATCTTTTTCCTTTGTCCTCATTTATAGTAACCATTTCACAAGTGTGTCCTGTGTCATATCAATGGCATATGTGTGTGTGTTTGTCCTTTGTTGCTGAAGAAGACTATGCCATCAGAGAAATAATGACATGACTTGATTTGACTTTGTTTTGAGTGAGTGAGGGCTGTGCAGGTCACCAGCCTCACTTCTCCTCTAGAGCCATCTGAATCCAGTGACCAGATATTCATAAGGATGGCTAGAGATGACCCAGGATGAGGCAATTGGGGTTAAGTGACTTGCCCAAGGTCACACAGCCAGTGAGTGTCAAGTGTCTGAGGTGAGATTTGAACTCAGGTCCTCCTGACTCCTACACTGGTGCTCTATCCACTGCACCACCTAGCTGCCCCTTCAATGGCATGTAGCAAACAAACAAACAAACAAAAAAGTTTTATATGCTTTTACACTTGATGCCAGACAACTGGTTTGAATAACATTTAGACTAGTCATTTTAGTATCATGTAAACACAATCTAGGTCTTGCTAAAAAGGTAAATTATTGTCTACTCTTTAAATCTCAACTCAGATACCACTAATTCCATTAATTCTTTCCTCATTTCCCTCACTAGCCTTTCCCTCTCAGATCTCATATAAAACTTCACCTTAGTTCTCTTACTTTCTTTTATCTATAAATAGCTGCTGGTACATTGAATAGAGTGCTGACCCTCAAGTCAAGGAGACTAGAATTCAAATATGGCATCAGACATTTACCAGCTTGGTGACCCTAAGCAAGTTATTTGACTTTAGTTTCCTCAAATGAAATATGAGAAGAAGAATAGCACCTGCATCTCATGGCTGTTTGAGGATCAAATGAAATAATATTTGTAAAAGCATTTATCATAATGATTAGCACATAGTAGGTGTTATGTAAATGCTTATTCCCTTCCTCTTCAGTATATGTATTACACTCTCTTTTAGAGAATAATATCATTAAAGGCAGATAACTATCATATCTAATATTTCTATACCCTCTAGGACACAGCTCCGAGCTCTGAAAACAAGAGGCACTTAATAAATGTTTGCTGAATCAAACCTTTCTGAATTGAAGTGATTTGAACTAGGAAAAACTTAGCCATGAAGCATCTCAGAAGCTGTGGTAAGAGATAAAAATCCTAATGGCTTAGGTAGATAGATCAAACATTTATTAAACACATATTATGTGCCAGATACTATGCTAAGCAACAGGGATACAGATAACAATCAAGCAAATACAGTCCCTGTCCTCAAGTTGCTTACATTCTACTGGAAGAAGACATATAAAGGGGAGCTGGAAAGAGGACAAGAGGGACACATGTAGCAACATGGTATAGAGATGGCCAAGAAGTGGCATGGAGGTCTTGTTCCAGGGAAGATAAGGTGAAAGATCATCTGTTAGAGCCCAATGTCCCAGAGGTGAAGCATAAGGTTCTGGTTGGGGAAGGGAGATATGAGGAACTTAAAGAGCCATGACACATACCCTCCTTCTGATAAGAGTCAAGGAATGTCTACCATACCTATACAGCATAACCCGAATGAGACCTGTACTTCAAAAAGAATTGGAGAAAGTGAATAATGGTATGGATAGGATAGCACAGAGAGGGTTATGCCTCTTTACAGAATTCTGGTGTGATGCCCTTGGGAGATTCTGTTGCTTTAGAACTGGATGACTCTGCCATTGAGAACACATTCATCAATGACTCAATCTATACAATTATCCTTTTATCATCAAATCAAACTGGATAGTGACACTTTGCCCTAGTGCAGGTGCAGTATTTTTGACAACAAGAAAATAGACTGACTCCAGATTTAAGGTGTTGGGGTAAGGGGGGAAATGGGACTATCAGGAATTAAAGGAATATATCTTTCTTTTTCTTCCCCCATAAGTTGTAGGAAAGCATGGAAAACAAAAGCTAGACTTTTACCCCTGCCCCCTCCCCTGCCTTACAAAATTGTCAGGGGAAATGAAAGAGTATTACCGACTCACTCCTATCCCTCACCTGTCCTTGTGGAAAAGGACAATATTGCCCTGGAATCAGTACCTACCCTGGCTCTTTGGACATATACTGCAGTTCTAATCAGCATAACTAAAGAAATCCCTTGATGTAATTCAGGATACCATGATTGAGACTTGTTCATGCTTGAATATGTTTCTATTTTATTGTCCATGACTGAAAAGCTCTTCAGATAAATGGGGCATGTGATAATTAGGGCATTCATGGGAGTAAGGAAGTTCATGACGCAGGCACACTGGGAGACATGGCAGTGTCAGCTTCTCCACATGGTCCTGTCACCAGGTCGCACTACTGCTCTCAAAAGCTATAAAAGAGGCTTTGAGTGAGCTTAACAAGTAGGGATGAGTACCTTATATCATATATACATATATGTGTGTATATACACACATATATACATACATATGTACACACATGTATGTACACACATGTATGTACACACATATATACATATATTTGTATATATGTATATTTCCTCCCAGATTAGCCCAATCCTTGGCTTCTGTTGAAAACAGGGATGCTAATTACAATTATCTTTGCTCTTCTATGGAGCAGACAAAGTTCCTATTATATTTGTACTGTGGGTTCCTTTAAGGACTGAATGGATGTCAAATTTAGTCCTATTCAAGTAACAGTTGTACAACTGGTCTTGAATCACAAGTGAATTTTACTTTGATCACCAGAAAAGCTGTTTCTGGGTTAAAATTTAGCTGGGATTTGTGAACTTGAATGATTATATAAACATATTACTGAAAAGTACAATTGTATAGGTTAGTTATTGGAAGTATACCAATTCAGTCACTGGGCAGAAAACTATGGGTCATAGATTCTCTTTTCAGGGGTTTCATTAATTAGAAGATTGACTCTCCTGGAAGATATTTCTATTTTTTTTCTATTCAATTCAATATATATTTATTAAATGCTTTTTATGTATCCAGAGTTGTCCAGAACTTTAGGAAACAAAGACAAAAATGAAACAGTTCCTACCTTCACAGAATGTACATTCTACTGGGGGAAACAATATGTACATAGACAAATGAATGTAAAATATAGACAGGATCAATTCAAAGTAATTTCAGGGAAGCAGAGAGAGCACTGACAATAGGGCAGAATCAGGAAGTCTTATGTGAGAAGCAGCACACAAATTGAGCCTTGAAGAGAGCTGGCAATTATGAGAGGGAAGAGTGAGGAAGGAAAGTATTCCAAGCTGTGAGAAAGCATGGAAGTAGGCCATGTTGAATGGGGGAAGCAATATGGGGGCCGGTTTTATTGGACTTTAGAGGGTGCAAAGGGGAGTGATGTGAATTCACTCTAGAAATACAAGTTGAAGGCAAATTGCAAAAAGTGTCAATTGCTGATCCTCTAGAGTAGTTAATATTTTATCACAGAGGCAATAGGGAGCCACAGAGTCTACTTATCTTCATATTCTAACTTGATGGCTCTCTAGATTTTAATAAAGTTATGCACTACTTAAAAAATGTTTCAAATTTCCTGATTTAAAGATATTTACCACATATTCACTACTTCAGAAAATCTATAATTTTATCTGTGGATCCTCTCTCCTGGTTTACAATCTATTTACACCTTAATAAGTGATCTTCAGGACTTTAACCCACAAAATTCATCACCAGGTATCCAATTTCTTAGTGTTAAACCTCTCTGAACTTAGCTAAAGTGGATCTTAGGTAAGGTACACAGTCCATCACCAGTTTCACTTTAGTAAGACCTAGTGTAGCATGTAGTAGGCTGGGAATCAAGGGTCAACTTTAAATCACAAAGATACATTAGAGTAGCACTTGTAGTAAAAATGCTGTTAATTTATCAAAACTCAATAGGCAACTATTAAGTCCCTTCTACCCACAAGGTACTATGCTAGCCCTAGGTGATAAAAAGATGAATAAGGTATATTCACTCCCTTAAACAGCTTGCAATCCATTTGGGGAGATTAAGTCAAATAGTTATTTATAAATAATTAGATTATAAAATTAATATATTTGTAATATATATTTATCATAATATATAAAATATATTATGATAAATATATTTATGAAATAATTAAATTGGAAATTAGAATGTGATAAATGCATTAATATATATGACATATTATGAGAATTCTTTTATTTTTTATTATAGTGTGAATGGCATTTCTGCCACAGTGTTACTCTGATCCTTCTTTATTATGTGGGAACAACCCTGTGTTTTCTCAAGTATTGTACCAGTGGAGGGTAAGATCTGGCAGGAATAATCATACTACAGAATCTATGGGTACATCCCCAATAGTAGACTGAGTCTGCTTTCTGAGAACCAGCATAGCTATGTATGGAGAAATTTCTCACCACTGGTTGTCCATATGATGATGAATTCTTTGGGTATAGCAACCCATAAAGCAAAGAGAAACACAAAATAGTCCTCAGCTTTGTTCAGTCCCCTTCTCCTTCTATGGTGATGGCAGCAGAGTACAGAAAAGGAGACAGAAAGTACTAAGAATCTAGACAGTCCATAAACTTTAACTTGATTCCATACTAAATAACAAAATCTTGTCCAATGGTCAATGAGTGAACATACTACTAGAAGAGCTGCCAATGATTAGAATTAGTAAAAAGATAAAGAGAAGAAACCTTAATGAGAGATGCATGACATACAATTAAAAAAGTAAATCCTGAGCTATTTTAACAAGTAATTGATCATGAAAAATTGGATAATGGACAACAAAAATTATATTTGTATATGTTCATGTTATACAGAAATCTAATCGACATCTCAGTTGCTATATAAGGAAACCAAAAGATTCTAAAGAGTGGGTTAGTCATCAAACCCTTTACTTACTTGCCAAGTGGAGAAAAAAAGCATCCAGTCATATAATTTAAGAGTTGGAAGCAACTTTAGTATCTACCTTGTCCAACTTATACGCAAAAGGGATCTCCACTGTTGGAAATACTGAGAGCTATTCATCTAGTCTTTGAAGTTCCCCCTTCAAGAAGGGGGAACCTACTATACCTTTAGGGAGCCTGCCCTACTTTTGCATAGTTTCCCTTTCCCATGATCTTTTGGTTTTTGTATTCCATCTCTGATAGAAACTCATAAATCCCCTCTGTTAGTTCTTTCAGGACCTGAGATATAGTTTATCTGGACCAAAGTCATTGCCAGCTTAAAATATAAACTCATTTGTAAAACCTTATGAAGGATTATAGAAGAAAGAGTAGTTTTGTCTCACCATCAGAGAGAAGCAATAGAAGGCAAAACCAGTTTAAAGAAAGCTTATAAAGTTCTTCAACTGAGCAAACTGATCCCAGAACATTTGAATATAAAAATAGAAGGCCAACAAATAGAAGAAAAGTGGAAAATATACACAAAGACTTTAATGACAAACTTTTTTGTCAAGGAGAGTATAACTACCACACTTGATTTAGAAGTGGTAACAGACTCTAATGGACTCTGAAGAGAACGAAGATAAGAAAAACATCTAAATTGGAGGTGACACAATTTGGAGGACATTCACAAGGTATCTGTCTAAAGCAAGGAAGGCACCAAAGGCATGGAAAAACTTTCAATCCTTATTAATATTGAAAAGTCAACCAAAAAACCAAACCTGTGTTCTTACTTTTCCATCTGTACAGTATCTTTCTCAAGCTTATCTATACATGAATTGAGGGCTCCTTGATGAGGATATCAGTAATGAAGACATTCACAAGTTATATCCTATAATAGACCACTTCTTGATATAAGATCTCATTATACTTATCCCTTGATGATTACAAATAGGCATTTGATTTTGCACAACAGAACACTTTCTTAAGGGCTCTCTTCTAATGTGGTTTCTCCTATCTATAAATCAAAATCATTCAAGATTTCTTATAACTGCAGAAGCAATCATGTTCAATGACCTCTTGGTGACAAATATTAGAAGAGGAATAAAATAGAGAGGAGTATATTCACCAAAGGCTTTTATGACAGAGATGGTGGAGATCGAGGACAGCATCCAATTAAAAAGCTCTTCCCAAGATTAATGCAGTCCAGTAGATGCTGCCACTTATGGATGGATATTGTGCCATTTGCATTAAGTCCTGAGACATTGCAGAGTCATCTGGAAGAGATTAAGAACCATGCAAAATTTCTGATCATTCACACAGGAAAGACCAAGTGGATGGAAAATTCTATTGCCAAAATTATGAAATGTAGTTGAATAGTACTTCAACTACTTACATAGCTGAAGCCTATAGAGTTTGTCAGTATCAGATCTGGGACCCATTATACAAATGTCCAAATTGGACCCAGATTTAAGATGAAAAGAAGAGAGCAGGATGAATTGCCTTGAAGAAATTGCAGAGTTCCTTTAATGATTCCATACTTTTCCTTGAATGAAAGTACCATTTAAAAAAGTATCAATATTCTACTTATGTTGTATTGCTATAGGACATGGAATATTATGGGCTCCAAAGAATTGAAAATGAATATCACACATAAGCAAAGAGGTACATGGGTAGGAGTAGTCTGAAATACATAACCAAAGAGGAAGTTTAGAAAATGAAAGGAGTAAAGAATATCATCAGGGAAATATATGACAAAAAAGAAAAAAAGGGTTATCAGGTAGCAAGAGCAAAGCATGACATGTGGATAGACCTAGAGGTGGATAGTGCTTCATTGGTATCCTGTTATGTCTAGAAAAAAAAAGCGAAGAAAGCCTCACACATATTAGATAAATTCTCTGTCCTCAACTTAGAGGCGCACCTGGACAAGAATTATATAGAAGAGGTAGGTATACGATCTGCATTTTTGGAAGGTGCAAACAAATCAATGAAATCACAGATCCTTTTGCATATTTATGTATGAATGAGTTTGGGCATTAAAAGTGTATTTGTGATGAGGATACAAGGGACTGAAAGTATAAATAGAGGGATGACATTTTTCCATTTATATCTCTGTGCTGATGGATAGAGATTGAGGTTTAGCAAGATAGTTCTTTACTCCCTCTTGGACGATCTCCTCCCCCCGCCCACATAAGTGGAACCACTCTTTCCTAGCTCCTCTCCAAAAGGACACTTTTCCTTAGTTAACATCTCATTTAGCCCCTCATGATACGGGATAGGGAAGAAAACTTGTGACAAATTGTCACAGAATAGCTTAGGGAGAAAGTTTCTTACCAAGCCTCTGTTTCCATCTTATATTACTACTTGGATTATTCTTTTCTCAGAGGGAATCCATGGCAGCCTAGGTTTAGGTAGCTTAACATTTTTTTGATTTGGGGGGAGTGATAATATAATTTATCAATAAAAATCTTTTTTCTGTTCATCCTGAACTTCAAGCTGTAGGAGAACCCCAATGATTTGGAGAGAGGATTTGTTTCCCTCTAGGGAAATGACAGTTGTTAAGTTTACATTCCTAAAACAAAGATCTGACCATGATGTTCCCTTGCGGAAAGAAGTTTTAGTGGCTCCTTATGACTTCTAGGATAATGAAAATAGGTATATAAAAAACAAGTATAAAAAATAAATAAGTGACAAACTCCTCTCTTTGTCATTTAAAGCCCTTCTCAACTTGCCTCATTCTCTGTAAAAGGATTTTGCATTACTACTCTTCACACAGTTTACGTTCTAACAAAAGTGGTCTTCTTGCTGCTCGTGATGCACAACATTCCATCTCTCGCTTCTGTGCTTTTGCATAAGTAGTACCCCCTGACTGGATTGCCCTCGCTTCTTACTGGAACCTCTTGAAATCCCAAGCTCCCTTTGAAGCTTCCTGCATGAGACCTTTCATGATACACATACATATATACACATGCACACACATGTATACACACATACATGTTTTGCATTAACTTATCCATGTACATAACATTTCCTCCCTATAGAGTGCAAGATTCTTGAAGACAGGACATGTGTGTGTGTATGTGTGTATGTTTATGTATGTATGTATATGTATCTCTTGTACCTAAACACATTTCCTGATACATAGTAGAAGCTTAGTAAATAAATACTCACTAAACTGAATGTTTAAGTTCCTTGTTTTATGTGTTTTGTTTAACTAAATGAACTCCTCATTTTCATTTATTTATATAATTGGCTAGGTAAACATCTGCTCCTTTTTCTGTCCTACTTTTTAAAAAACTGACATGACTTTCTGTTCTCTCTAAACTCTTCTCCACCTTTACACATTTCATTTCTGCATCCAGATGCTTCTTTGCTTGGTAGTTGTCAGTTCTATTAAATCTGCATAGGTATGTGGTGTAAAAAGAATAGCTTGTCTGCATATGTCAGCACTGAAGCTTTGGATATTGCCACTTTAAAACAAAATCAGCCTTAGGAATTTCCAGGAGGAACATCAGCATGTCAGATAATGTTCCTTCTCTGAGACTGTTAGTGTTCTCCTGGAAATACCATATTTTGTATGTAGAAAATACTGTGAAATGGAAGTCACAGAAATTGAAAGAAACGATGGACAATCTTAAGTCATATTTTTTTTTGCACCATCTTCAATTCTGAGGTATTAGGATAGCAATAGTACTATACTATTAATATGTGCAATACAACTGAATGAGAACATTTGTTTGATAATTCCAATAATCCCATTTGTAGCTTGACAATTATGTCCTGCATCTGAAAACATGGGCAATAGTGAAGGGTAAACAGGAAGAAAGATACTCAGGACACACCTTTTGTTACTTGAGCACTGCAGGGTCATATTACTATGTGTACCATGAAATGCATTGATATTCAAACCCTGTGTCAGTCATTTACTTTGAGACACAGAGCAAATCACTTACACTTTTTGTGCCTCTCTTTCCTCATCTGTGAAATGAGAGATGTGGTTTCAATGGCTTCTAAAGTACTTTCTAGCTTTAAATCTATGATTCTAAAATCCTATGTCTCTGGATACATGATGAAACCAAGTCCGCAAATCCTTTTATTTAATTCTACAAAGAGAGCCATTCTATTTTGCTTTAACTTCTTTATATGTTCCAATTTAGCTACTGGCAAAAATGCTCACATGATTCAAAGATTATGTTGACTATTAGAGGGATCTTTGGATAAAAATTACCTGTTATGAATATCAGTTAAATAAATATTAGCATTTCAAGATTAAAAGCTCTGTGATTCTTACCAGCTGCTGCCTTAGTACCCATCTTTGATGCTTCAAAACCACCATCATCCTGGAAGCAGAAGAAAGACATATAGATCTAAATTTCATTTTGTGTTTTTGTTCCTTTCATGAGTTTCTATGTTGAAAACAAACAAAAACATTGAACCATCCTGGGGATTACCTAGTAAAGGTATGGGTGTCTCCTTTAATGCCAAAATGTTCACAGAGGAACTCTAGAGTCCAATTTGTTAGCCTCAAATGTATATTTATTGCACATATACCCTCAATAATGTATTTGTGTAGAATTTGCAATTGACAGTGCATCCATATGCATTCATTCATTTTATTCACGCAGGAGACTTCTGAGGCGAGATAATGCAAGTATCATCTCTATCTCTAAGTTAAAGAGAGCATCTACATGACTCCTCAAGTAAGCAAGTGGCAGAACTAGAACTCAGCCCTAACTCTTCTAATCATTAGTTTTCCACTCTTCCCAAGATGCCATGCTAATTCAATATTTAGGCACTTCAGGTAAAAGGAACTCTTCAAGATGATATATATTTGATGAACCAAAATTAAGATTCTTTTTCTCTGCTTGGTCACTGGTGTTTGGACAAGAATGCTTTACTATGCTTGGCCTGTAGCATGGGGCCAACCTGACCTCTAGGTACTTATCAATGACTTATGTGAAAGACACCACCAATACAGTGAAAAGCAAATAAGAGTATCCATGCACATCTGCATCTTGGTCTCTCAGTCTTTTATTTTCCATGAAACTATGAAGTATGGATTTCTGAGAGTCTTTAAGTGACTCATACCAATGAAGGCGGTGATAGATTGTACCAAAACACCATTGGAAACATCTTTGTCAGCAGGGAGCAGAAGTTACATTAATTAAAATGTTCTAAGAAGGTACAGGGTGCACTCCAACTAGTGTCATAGCTATTTTCATCCTAATTAAATGTGCTCTCTCCTTACATCGTATGGAGTAGGGAGACAGCATTATACAGTGTGGAATTTCTTGAAATGGGACTTACAAGCTCCTCAGAGACTACAGCGATTCAAAGAAAGGTCCTGATACTAGAACTTGATACTTGAGAGTACTTGGTTGAGAAAACTAGTTATTCTTCAGGCATATTTATTTATTGACATTCTCTCTACTCCTTTCCCCTCTTCCCATTTACTTTGTATGGAATGTGCCTTGTTAGGGAAGCAGTGAGAGTAGGAAAAAGGGATCTGATGGGTATTATGAGGAGGGAAGAATTATGAATTGGAGATACAAAGATGAGAAAAGTGAGAGGCTATGGTTATTGTTAAATCTATCCCAGATATAGTAAGGATGGATATGATTTCGTGGGCATTATTCTTCCCATATAAGAAGACTGAAGGTTATGGTGAGAGTGTCACAGTCATAGAAGGGAGTTGAGATCCTGGCAGATATGGCATTGTTCTAGGGAGAGCTGAGGACTGCAGACTTCTACAATTCCTAGACAGAGATCCAAATGAGCCCATTATTGCCCTAGTTTTAGGGTAATTTAGTGACTCACTAGGGAAGCTTATTATTTTCTCTTTGGGCTCTGAAAAGCTAATAAAGCTGCTGAGCCATCACTTCTTTGTGCCCTACTCAGAGAGCTTGAGTCCAAATCAATGGAATCGAGTGCTAGTTGAACTGACATGTTGCCTTTAGGAGTCAGTCTAGCAAGAGTTATAGAATCATTCATTTAGCTTTTGGCTCTAGAGTCATGTTAATGAGTAACCATGATTTTCACTATTGGACAGGACAAGGTAAATTGGAATAGTTTGGGATAAAGGAGGGCAGACTAAACTTCTGTAGACCTCATGTCTTCCTTAGCTGTAGACCTCCAAAGGATGACTGCCTGGCTCATCTAGTACATGTGTCGACTGATTAGAGTGAAATTAACTCAGTCTGGTTAAAATGTAGTATATCCTTTTTGAGTTAGCACCTCTAAACAACATTTCTTTGATAAGAAAACAAACTAAAGGAGCTGATTTGATAGATCATAGGTAGGGTGGAATATTAATATTGGGGATATCAAAAGATTTCTTGAAGACAGAAGAGCACAAAAAAAGGAAGGGCTTATGTCAGTGTAGGCAGAATGAATGTTCAAAAGAGGAGAAGGAAGAACTTTCCCAAAATTATGTTGTAAGCTTATTGAGCTCTATGAGAAAGCAGTAAGTTTCAATAAGGCGTAGTTCTATCATCCTTATACAGAGTTAGTTAACACTCTCTAGAGCAGAACATAGAAGATGGGAATATGTCATACACATTAATCTGGATGCGTAACTCTATCAATTAAAAGACCAATAAACAGGCAGTTTAATAGAAAACTATACCATGGATTACTCTAATCAGTTCAACATATTGATCTCTGAGCATTCTCAATTTGTTTATTTGAACAAAGTTTATTCATTTTAAATTACTTTGCCGATTTATAGTCTGTGTTCCATGACTTTTGCTATATTCATTTATCTGTAGCTTCTTACTGCAGGAAAATTCTTCTGTCATTAAGGCTGGACTGGTTATCATGCGTAGTTTAATATGATCAAAATAATGTTGACTGACTTTATGTTGTCAGATAAAGTTCTGGTTATGAATAGTGGATAAAAAGATGCACAACAGTTATAAGGGATATTTTGCCTGAATTCCATCTAAATACATCTAAAAAATTGTGAAATAGAATCTACCAGCTCAAACTAATGAGCACAAAACTGCATTGATTTGGCCCAGGGTGGACAAATAGAACATCTGGCATATTTGGCACCAATGACACAGCTGGCATTGTTGGAACCGTTTCTGCAGAAGGTACAGATGCAGAAATGGGAGAATTGGTACAAACAGTGCAGATGGAACAGTTGGAACAGATGACAGTGGGCAGAGCTGGCGATGCTGGCACAGGTGTCATAACCTCAACAGCTGGCACAAGTTGTGACAATCCTGGGATTTCTTAGTACAAGGCACATGTTCATTTTGGCTTTGGCTGCAGAGAGATAAGAGCATTTTATAATTAGTAAATGTGCCATTTAAAAAAGAACTTTTTTTCCCCATCCTTAAGGACATCCACCTCCAACTGTTAAAGCTTGGAATATAGAACATTTTTGCAAATTATAATTTCCCTGAGAAAGTCACAATTGATAAATACAGATTTAATAAAAGGTAATTACACATTTTATTCTCATATAGGTAATAGTCATGAATAGGATTTCTTCATACAAGAGTTATTTTGTTTTTTTTTTAAAGAGTCAGTTCTTTAGACTAAATGCGAAGATGAAAATAAGTTTTGTCATTAAACTGTATCTTTTTTAAACAACAGATTAATGGGTTATATTTTTCTAAAGTATAATGAATGCTTCACAATTACATTAAATTTTCTGTAGCATCACACTTGCAGAAAGAATGCAGAATTGGAAAAGTGTCTTCATAACTCACTAACTCTGATTGGAAAGAGACAACAAAAGCTGAAAGACAGAACATGGAAAACCATACTGGTGTCAACTTCAAATACACTTGTATTTGGGTCTTGACTTTAATTTTTTAGATGATATTATATGAACTTTATTTTTTTAAAATGCTGCTCTCTTTTTTACAATTCATTTTAATATGATTGTGGCATTAAAGTAACTCTTTCTGGTCTACGTTCTTAGCAGAAATGATAAAACAATAAATGATTTGAACATTAGAGGTTTGAACAGGAAATTGCTACTGTTTTCTGAGATTATTATTGTAGTTAGAATAGATACACAAATATATACACACACAGTTATCCTGTACTAATTGAAGTTACTTATGATCTGGTTGGAAAAGAACTATGCCATTATAGAACTCTAAATGATAAGAATCATAGCTGTAAGGTTATCATCTTAAATAAAATTAACATTCTTCAGTTTGGAAAATATGAAATGAACATCGCAAGTGCCTAGACTGTTTTTTCAATCTCTTGCATTAACCAACTCCTACCCAGGAGAAACCAAAGAAGTTTAAAACATTTTTAATAAAAGATCTAGCTTGTCTTCAAAGAGCCCTAAGCTGAGCTATGTTTGTGAGGCAATTTCCTTTCACTGGTGAGAACCTACCAAAATCCCTAGCTGAGAAAGAGTAGAGTGAAATCCTCAATTCTCTTTTCTTTCACCAAAATGTGACTTCAGGAGATCAAAACTCATCAGATCTTCAGTTTTCCACTAAGCAAAATGGGGGGAAATAAGTCAGCTTCTACTCAAAGGAATTGAAATGCGGTAAAACATTTTAAATATTCTGCGTGTAAAATTGTGGTTAAGTGGAAAGAGTTATGAATTTGTTGTTAGAGGATGGATGTTCAAATCCCTATCCTGTTCCCAATCATATATGTGACCTCAGTTATTTTCCCTTGACCTCAGGTTTCTAAATTATCAAAGGAAGCATTTTGATTAGACAGTCTCTTCCAGCTCTTACCTTAGCTTAAGAATTTAAACACTACGTAAAGATTACTTATTTCTTAGGATTTCTATAAATACAAATTATTTTTTATAGAGAGCCCCACAGAATTCTCTAAGACCCTAAATTATAGGCAAGCTGCTAATCAACCTCTCCCATTGGTAAAGGGAGTTTCTACACCAGGAATTTCCTATCGCAGTATGAAAAGTACAGGTAAAAAAAAAAAAGAATAAATCTTCAAATGTGTGTATGTTTGTATATAAAAAAGAGAGATGACTTTGGAGTGGGGAGGGAAGACCTGAATTCTGGTTTTGCCATTTATCTGTGTCGCCTTGAGCAAGTTACTTCCTCTCTCTACATCTCAGTTTCCTCCTCTGTAAAATGAGAGGATGGAACTAGATGAACTCTCTGGTCCCTTGCAGCACTAAATCTATAATCTTATGAATTATATTGAGTGCTATTTAGAAAATTAGATGTCTTAGTATATATATATATATTTACCTCCCATTTTAATAAGTCAATTATTTTAAACATATATTTCTTTTTAAAAAAGCCTGGTGTTAAACTAATTTACTTTATCTTTGATAATTCAACACTTCATTTGTGTCCTCCCACCCCCAACTGTTTTTTAACTCTCAATTGATCTGGCAAAAACTACTTCTGTTCTAAACAGATAAAATACCTTAATTTGTTATCTGTAGCTTTAAGGCCCAGGGGGACTAAGAGCCAGAAGAGTTGGGAAGAGGATTTACTGTTGCCTTCGGGTACAGCCTTGATGACAGATGTCTCTGTTTAGGTGAGCAGACTAGAAATTTCTGCCCCACTCTTTCTATTTGGTTGAAAGTACAGTTCCCCAGGTGACATTCACAAAGCATCTCTTCTGATTGACACCTGTCCTATGTGAATGATCAGTCCAGGATAGAGTATCAGGAGGGTAATTTGGCATTGGAGAGGTGGGACCAATCTTTGCCTGCAGTGAGGAGGGGGAGGCTGAGATGTGTTGCTACCCTTTTCAGTCTCTGCCTTCATCAGGAATTAGGAAATTTAAACGCTAAAGACGCAATCTGCTGCAGTGATCTGGTTCCTCTGTCATTGTCTCTGCCTATGCTGATTGCTAAACACATTGAACTTTCCAATTTATTGGCGGCTCATCTTATGTAAATATTCTTTTCCTTCTCTTTGCTCTAAGACACCATGATGTGCTTTAATTCCACCCTTCAAACAGTTGTTCCCCATTATGCCTTTCTGCAGTCCCTAGAGAACTTTGGAATGATATGTGAGCTGGAGTTTAGGGGGCTGAGGGGTGTGGGCAGGGAATTCTTTCATGTGGGGCAGCTTATCCTCTGTGCATATGGCAACCTGGGATACATTTTCCCCCCTAAGCTTTTAAAATAAATCTGTCATTTTTGGAGAGGTGGTGAACAGAAATAAAGCATATGCTTTCTAAAGCAGTTTTAAGATGCAAAAACAAGGCAGTAAACTGTGTATTTGGTTCTAGGACTGAGAATGATTTGCATTTAGATTGTACCTCCCTCTATCCTCTTCCACATTCGCATTTTCTCATTTAGTCAGACTTTGGGATCTTGGTTGATGGACACCAAGACTCATTTGCACCATGTTTGCTTTCAGGGATCGTATGTGTATGTCAATGCTAAGATGAAGAGGAATTGAGTGTGGATGAATGCAGATAATAATTTTCCCTCCCTAGGCTCCATTACATAAAATTCAGAACTCATGATGTGACTTTTAAAAGCTTATTCTTTGTGACAGGGGTGGTGGAAACAAAGAGAGGGAAGCAGAAATCAATGCAGGCACAGAGGGAAGAAAGGGAAACTAGGTTGAGGATGAGAAGTAACCTGTGTGACTTTTTCTTTTTGGAGAAGATTGGGAAGAGCACTTGTAGTCATGAAACCACAGGTTCAAATCCCTCCTCAGATACTAGCATTTTTTTCGGACTTAGTTTCCTCATCTATAAAAGGAGAGGAGTTAGACTCTGTGACCTTGAAGGTCTTTCTCATTTCTACATCTGAAATCCTATATTTCTAGAGATAATTTGCTGTTTTTCATTAATATTTGGAAACAGGATGAACCACTTTGAACACAGTACAAGAGAAAGACCTGGAGACAGAAGATGCCTACATTTGAATCTCGCCTCCACCACTTACTAGGTGAATAACCATGGGCAAGACACAGTTTCCTAAATCTCTGTTTCTTCATCTTTAAAATGGGGCTAATTCTTGTATCCCCTACACCTTACAAGGATATTGTGAGGGTTGAATGAAAGAATGTATATAAAGCACTTTGTAAGCCTGAAGGTATCATAAAAATGTTTTTATTTTCACAATACATTATCCCATTTGATCTTCACAACACATATTTTATGCTTATTTTAAAAATGGGAAAACTGAGTCAGATAAAACAACTTGCTTGAGATCACACAGCTGTTGAACTGCACTGTCAAAACTTGAACCCAGGTCTTCTAGTGAAAAGTCATTGGTTTTCCCACTATTATCATACAGTGCTTTGCTATACTTAACAATGGTCAGGGGACAAAACTAATTTCTCTAATAACTTATATTTATATGAGACTTGTTGGCTGAGTCTTTTCTGATATAGAACGAGCATGAGGATAGAGATTTAACCTACAAACTGACTTTCTAAAGCTTTCTTTTTAAATCATTTTCTAAATTTGTCATTCTTTTTGTGAAAAAGCAGTCTGATTAAAAATAGTCAGATTTACTTCTGAATCAAAGAAACATACTAAAAGCTATCACCAAACGGAATGACCTCACCTGTTAGTCTCCATTATATCACGTTTAAGCCCTGCTTCTCACATGAGGACTTCTCATCAAAGGATTATTAAATTATCTGTACATATTTTCTGATTTGGCTCTTCTGTAGTCATAGTCCCAAGAGACACTGTGGACTTTATTTTCCTGAATGAAGACTGATACCCATCTGTCAGAGTTGTACTTTTCCACAGGACTTATTAGAATTGCCTTCTATTCCACAGGACTCAAGAGAGTCAACCTTGTTTCAACCCTGTTTTTATTCACACCTGCATTGACTATCTGTAGTTGGGTTACTGAATGGTCTTTTAAAATAATTGAAATAGCTAGAATAACTGTTTGTGGCCTGCTTATTTCAAATCATCTTCACAACCAAATTGTATCAATTGGTTGGCAGTATCTACCCAGACTGCAAATGGTTGATCTGGGTATTTCAGGCATCTTAACAACCAAATGGATTCAACTGTTCTGCTATCTAATCCATTATCTGGCAATTCACAGTAGTGATTATCCAACAATGACTGGCTTTTGATTGATTCGTGTGCCATGTAGACATGGCCTAAGTCCTACTTCAGATCATTAGTAAAATAATGGGATGAATGAAAATGAAGCAAAATATCTACAGACACTTAGAGGATAGCATAATCCTAAAAATATGAGTTCTGATAAAAGAGTGCACAGAACAAAACATGCTAAACCTGAATGAGTCTGCCAATAGATATTTATTATTAAATTAAAGATGATAAGATTTTATGCACCTAGATATTTTATGGACTTGTCAAGTGATTTATTCTCTGTATCAAGTCATTTGTTTTAATTCTGGTCTTGCATTCTATAAGTTATGTGTGATTAATGGTTACAAAATATCATTCATCTTATAATATTGCCCTGGTCCCAATTAATAATAACTAAAGTATTCTTGATTATTAAAATATCTGGGTGTCTTTTAAAATCATCCTTGCCTAATTTGTTCACTTTGGATGATATACATGGTGAATTACTTAACTTCTATGGACCTTAGTTTTCTCATTTAGAAAATGAGGTGGTCAGACTAAGAGACCTTGAGTGTCCATTCTAAGATCAAGTCTATGATCCTATGAATCTACTGTGGACTGAAGAATGCTTAAATGTCTAAAACCAAGGATTAACTGGGAAAAAGTGCTTCCGTAGACTTCTTGAATGATTTTTATAGCCTCTCATCCCATAAAGAACAAAAAAACATGGCAATCTGGTGGTTTTGGTAACTCTGAGAACTGTTTCACATTTAGCAAGAAAACATCCTAGATATTTTAACTAATGATTAAACCTTTGATATGTCAATCAATACTGCACATGGTTAGAAATTAATTTTTAATATTCCAATATTGCATATGTATACATACACATATGTATATAACACATACAGATATGCACACACACATACACACATATATATATGAACAAAGTGTTATATTTAGATATTTAGATTTAAAGGATTTGAGTTCAAATTCTGACTTTGTCATGTATTACCTGTGTGACCTCAGACAAGGTACTCAAACCCTTGTGGGTCTCAGTTAGCTCATTTGTAAAATAGCCTGCTTGCTTCTTCATCCTTTTTTTTTGAAGAGGACCAATGACATGGGGTGATGTGATTTGTCTGTGAATTGGACTTAAGTGAGGCAGAGTTGCACAAGGTCATTAGCCTCACTTTCTCTTCCAGAGTCATTGAAGTCTAATGGCAAGACAAGTGACAATGACTGGCAATGGCATGGTATATAGTAGATGACCATGGTGTCTTCAATATCTAACCAAGTTCTAAGTGCTTTACAGTGACTGCTTCAGCAATCTTCATGACCATTGGAACAAATTGTTCTCACCTGCCCATTCCACCAGGATAAGGCTTCCTGCTTGGGATAATCATCCTCTGATCAGACTAGATGACCTCTGAAGTCCCTCTCAATACTAAATCTATGATTCTATGACCATGGTGATTATACTAAAAGGGCTAAACAATCTTCAGGCCTTCCTATAGTATTTTTGTTATTTGGATTCCAAATGCTGATTTGTTAGTAATTTAATAGTAGTATCATCAAGAAATGGAATGGTATTAGAGCAATCCAGAAGAGAAGGAAGATATACAGACAGAGAAAAGTTAGGATGACTTGCAAGTATCAGTGAGTGAAATCATAGGAATTCTACCAACTCACTGTATTTAATTTTGTCTGGTCTACTCATCATTTGACTATCCAGTAGCAGGAGAGGTTGGTTCACTATAGCTTAGGGCAGAAGTATCAAACTCTCAGCCTGGGAACATGGGGCTGACACAATTCCCTGGCAAGCAGAAATAGATTACAATATAATTGAGAAATGATTAGCAAAAAAATTAAAATGCAATAAAACATAGACAATGTTAATTTGTGGTTTTCTAAATCAATATTTATTTTTGAATTTGACACCACTGGTATAGTGGCTTCCAATCCTTCCATCTCCCTCTCTACTGATACCAAAGTCCCTTAACATCTTTGGGTCATTCAAAACTGGTCAGTTGCCATGACTGAACTGGTTGCCTGGGATTTGGCTAAACAAACACATGTAGCTTCACATCCTCAGACCAAATCCTGGACATAGGGATGACAGTGAGATTGAAAGTGTACATAACATATCCTTTGTTTATGAAATGGTATTTCCAGAGCAGTTTGTATACTTTCAACACACTTTGTAGTTAAGGCAGCTTAGTCTTAAACTTTGCCTATATTCTTCAAAATCCTAATTATGACTATCATAAGTACCATAAAGGATAAGAATAACAAAAAATGAAAAGAAAACAATGGATAGGTTACAATCTGTGGTGGTGAAGGGACTAAAAATGCTGAAATCACGTACTTTGAATCACCAAAGAAAACATCATTATGGAGGAAGCAGAAAACTGGGAAAGAATTTTTACAACTAATATCTGTGATATAGGCCTCATTTCTAACATATATAGAGAACTGAGCCAAATTTACAAGAATACAAGTCATTTTACCAATTGACAAATGGTCCAAGGATATGATCAGGCAGTTTTCAGAGGAAGAAATTAAAGCTATTTGTAGTCATATGAAAAAAATGCTCTAAATCACTATTGATTAGAAAGATGCAAATCAAAACAACTCTGAGACACCACATCACACCTATCAAATTGGCTAACATGACAAAACAGGAAGATGATAAATGCTGAAGAAGAAGTGGGAGAGTTGGAACACTAATTTATTGTTGGTGGAGCTGTGAGCCGCCTCAACCATTCTGGAGAGTAATTTGGAACTATGCCCAAAGGGCTATAAAAATGTGCATGCCCTTTGACCTAGCAATATCGCTTCTAGGACTGTATCCCAAAGAGATCAGAAAAATGGGAAAATGACCTATATATGTACAAAAATATTTGTAGCAGCTCTTTCTGTGGTGGCCAAGAACTGGAAATCGAGGGAATACCCATCAGTTGGGGAATGGATGATCAAATTGTGGTATATGAATACAATGGAATACTATTGTGCTGTAAGAAATGAGAAACAGGCACACTTCAGAAAAACCTGGATAGACTGGATATGAACTCACACTGAGTGAAGTGAGTAGAACTAGGAGAACATTACACACAGTAAGAGCCATGGTGTTTGAGGACGTTTCCAATAGACAGCCCTTCACAGCAATGCAACAACCTAAAACATTTCCAAAGGACTCATGATGCAAAATTTCATCCACATCCAGAGAAAGAACTGTAGAGTTGGAACACAGAATGAAGTAGGCTATTTTCTCTTTTTCTCATGGTTTTTCCCATTCACTTTAATTCTTCTATGCAACATAACTAATATGAAGATGGGTTTAATAAGAGTGTATGTGTAGAACCCATATAAGGTGCTATCTTGGGGAAGAAGGGGGAGAACTTATGGGAGAACTCAAAACTTATGGAAGTGATTACTGAAAACTGGAAACAAATAAATTAATTTTAAAAAGACATCATTATCTCTGTCTAACTTTGAAGAAACTTAGACATATGAACAAATAAAGAAAAGGAAAAATTAGAACTTACTTTCTTGTGGAACACACATTTGATTCCATCATAATTCTCTAATGATATACCTATGAGGACTATTCACCTTTTGTGATGCTTGAGTTGTGTGGTATAGACACTGGAATAGGAGGCAGGAGACCCAGGTGAGTTTCAGCCTTGTCACTAATTAGCTAATGTGCCCATAATCACACAGTTAATAAGTAGTTGGGAGCTGCTACTTGAACCCAGGTCCATTGCAAGTTCAATGTTGTCATCACTTCTCTAGGTTAATTTTAGCCAGCTAATTAGTAATAATACTACCTCAAATGATACACCTGTGATTTGTTAGCAAAAGAGCATTAATTTTTCTCAGGTAATTCCTACCTGGGGTTAAGAATGACATGCTGAAAATCAAGGCGCTTCAATGGAAAGAGCACACTGATCCTGCATTTTGAGAGCTGAGGTAGGAATCCTGCCTCTGATACTGATTTCCTTTGGGATGTTGGGCAAATCATTTGGACTCTGTGTACCTCTGTTTATTCACTAATAGAATAAATGGGTTGGACTAGATGACCCTAGAATGTTCTAGCTCTACACCTATGGGCATAATTCTTGAAGCCCTACTACCATAATTATAACATTCTCCTTTTTCATGAATGAGCCTGGCTTTGCTCTTCATACAACTTTTCTTTCAGGATGAGACCAGAAAAAACCCAACAATATAAAAAGTGACTATGATGTATGATTTAGGAACTATGGTTTGTTCAAAACTCCACAATGAAACTTTTTTCCAATTAGAAACAGGTTTCCTTTGGGGATTATTCTTTTAATATGCTCAATTTTCCCCTCCCTTCAAAAGGGTTTCTTCACTTAACTCTGCCATTTTATAATTTGTACCCTCAGAGATATGTTTTTAAAAGGTGATTTGCCTTTTGTATTTTCTCTGAGCATTCAAAAATACAATGAAACAGAACAGTTTTAGGACAAAAATAAGTCAGAAAAACCAGAATATACTAGGACAAAAGGAAGATAATAAAGTTTGTTCAGAAATGAATTAAGAGATGAGAAGGGTAGCTAGGTGGTTCAGTGAATATAGTGCTGAACCTGGAGTTAGGTAGACCTGAGTTTATATCTGGCCTCACTCTTTGTGGCCCTGAGTAAGTCATTTAACCTCTGTTTGCCTCCATTTCCTCATCTGTAAAATGGGATGAATTAATAGTACCTAATTCCTAAGGTTGTTGTGAAGATCCAATGAGATATGGTTTTTGAAGCACTTTGTAAACCTCAAAGTGTTATATAGATACAAATTATAATTATTTCAAGGAAGGAATATTGAGAAGTGGCTAGAAGTTGGATTTCTGCTTGAGACCTTCTTATAGACTGCCATAAAATGCTTTCTAAAAAAAAATTTAAAAAAGCATTGTAATGAACCAGTTAATTGTAAATGAAATACATCTGAGCACATGTTCAGGTTACATCATGTCATGTGTGTGTTTGTCCTTCATTGCCGAAGAAGACCATGCCACCAGAGAAATAATGACATGACTTGCACTTGACTTTGTTTTGAGTGAGTGAGGGCTGCGCAGGTCACCAGCCTCACTTCTCCTCCAGAGACATCTGAATCCAGCAACCAGATATTCATCAGCATGACTGAAGACGACCCAGGATGAGGCAGTTGGGGTTAAGTGACTTGCCCAACATCACACACCTAGTGAGTATCAAGTGTCTGAGGAGAGATTTGAACTCAGGTCCTCCTGACTCCTGCACTGGTGCTCTATCCACTGCACCACCTAGCTGCCCCTGTCATATCATGGGAAATACAAGAAAGCCCCACTAACAGGCAGGTAATTCTACTACAAATAAATCTTATTTGATAAGTCATCTCATTCAAATAGAAAAGATAAATGTGAGCTAGATGATAGTACCATTAGGGCTAGGTGAATTTGGAAGTGGTTGAATGACAGAGAAGAAACTGGGATGAAGATAAAGACTTGGAAGCCATCCATATAGAGATAGTAACTGAATAAATGGGAGAGAGACAGTGTAGACTAAAGAAATAAGAAGACAGAACCTTAGGGCATGGCCATGTGTTAAGTGGGCAGAGGAAGGAAGAAGGCACAGAGAAAGAATTATCTAGGAGGAAAGTGAAGAACTGGGAGAGATTTGTGCCCATAGAAGCCAAGGGAGGAGACCATATTCATAGGCTGGAAAGGGTGATCTATAGTATCAAATGTCTTGAGGAAGTAATGAGGAGTTAAGAAAAAATCTATTGGAATGCATGATTAAAAGATGATTGGGGAGACTGAAAAGAGTATTTTCAGTGGAGTGGTGGGTATGGAAATTAGAGTGCAAGAGATTTAAGAGTGGATAAGCAATGTGGTAAAATCAATGAAGGGAAGGAATTAGGTTATGGCTGAGGTAGATCAGAGAGGGTAACAGAGTCAAGGGAAATTTCATTTCTTAAGGACAGGGATAACAGACTATGTTCATAGGTAGAAAGGTAGGGAATCAATGGATAGAGAGAGTTTGACAATGCAAGAATGAAAAGTGTGATGGAATGAGGTTCCAGGGAAGACAGGAAGGGAACTGGACCAAGGGCACAGATTGGGGAGAGCCACTTCTATTGATCCAGGAGGGAAAGAGAAGAGAAATTTATGATCTTTGCCGAGCCATCCTTGTTTGGGCTCTACTTGAAATGTTTTTGGTATTTAACATTATGGTTTGGGTCTAACTTTTGACTGACTATCTAAACTTTGACCCATTTCTATGACCCATCATTCTCCCTTCCTCTTTTCACTCTCTTCACAGTGACAAGCTGACTTTGTTAACTGCTGCCTTTTGTAATTGTTCCATCTCCAAATTGGCTGGATTGGGAAGAGACACAGCTGTCCATCAAAATAGCTTAAAGTGACTGAAACAGTTATATCTTCTCTCTTTCCCTCCCTCTTATCTCCCCCAACAATCCAGTTGGAGAAAGTTAAGTAATTATAGTTTCTGAGTCTATTGGACCGGGAAAGGTGTAGAGAAAGGCCATGGGAATCAATGTGAGTGTTGTTGACTCTGAACGTGCCCATTTGTAACCTGGAAAAGAAGAGTAAACAGCATGTTAATTAGATTTGCCAATGATATGGAGTCAGAAAGTGTTGCAAACACAAATGAATAAAGAGAAATGATGTGCAGAGTTTCTGAGGTTAAAAATATGGAAAGGATCAAGCAAAATGAGAACTGGGCAGATGTAACCAAATACTTTCAGGAACGAAAGGAATCTGCAAAAATGAGCATCAAGAGGGTAGAATCCAGAAACCAGCAATGCCAGAGAAACCTGGGGTGCAGTGGGCAACAATTGGATGTGTTTACAATATGGCATGGCAGTTAATGTAATTTGGGTCTGTAAGTGCAGTGACTTTGCATCCTATAGGAGAGTTGATAGTAATTTAGTTGAGTAGACAGAAGCACACCTGGACTATTGTGCTCAGGACTTAGTACCTTGGGAGAAGAAAGATGTAGAATAACTGGAGGGAGAGTGACATAAAACTACCAAAGTGATTAAGAGGAGGTGGACTGATTTATGAGGAAAACTCATTGTGTGTTTTGGCATCTAAACAGAACCACAAGTAGGACACAGAATTCTGCCTGGGAGATTTTCCTGATCTGAAATCTCTAAGCATCTATGTTTGAGTGGGAATACCATGCTTGGCATAAAGGTACATGGTTTTGAATGATGGCTAAACAAAAGTGAGAGGCAACTTGGCCACATAGCATGGAAAACTTGGGACAAATGAAAGCTATGAAATTGTGCAAGTGTGTTCTTGGAGGAAAGACATGATAGAATGAGTGCCATGACTGAAACAGGTCATTCAAGAAGCAGTGTACTAGGTCCTTGCTAGGAGCTGGGGATACAAAACCAAAATGAACATTCCTGTCTTCAAGGAGCTTACATTCTCCTTTGTCTGTTGTCTCATTTTTCCGTACTGTCACACTTTTAATTCCAAAAAATTTCAAACTGTATCTTTCTTATGACACTTTGAACTGCATGAACAATGAGCTTTGGAAGGAGTAAAGTGAGATGGATTTTTTTAAATCAAGAACACCAAAACAACTCCTTTCCCCTTATTTATGAAACACAAATTACAAAAATGTATACACTTTTTAATGCATTGGTACTTAAAACTATCTTACTCTTTAGAGTGGTCACCTTTTAATTTATTTGGTTTCTAATTTCCCCCTTTCCTTCCATGTGGAAGATATTTTTTCTGAAACTGTCCAAGGATACAAAGCTATCTCACTAAATTGTCTTAAAGTTCAAACCAGAAAAGGGATATAAAGTCCTTTAAACTTTTCAACATCATTTAATGCCAGTTATGTTTTGTAAAAAGTGTGAACATTCATAATTCATACAAATCAAACAAAAGCACAAAAGCCATTCTGTGCTCCCTAGTTCCTTGTAGTATGTCCCTCAGACCTGGACATCTGGCATAGCTTCCTTCCTAAGATGGAACTTTTTATTTCAGTAGGCTATTTTTATTTCGATTTAGTACATAGTCCTAGATGTATGCTTGTGTCAGACAGTTTATTTTTTTCATCTCTTAGGAGTGCTCTATAAAGTCTGGAAAAAATAGTGGCCAAAGGCATATATTGATCTGTTAAATTGTGTGTATGTATAACTTGAGGGTGTCATCTAACTCCAATATTCATCTCTGGGTCTGATGAAAAATCTTGAAACAATAAAGGAGATGCAGCATCTTGTCTTAGCTAATGAGGCTAATTTGTTCTTAAAATATAAGTTGCTGAGATTCCTAAATTAAAATGCATTTTTCTTGATATAAATATGGAAGATATAAATACAGAAAAAATGTGTGCTCTATCTGTCTGTGTCTTTTATATTTCATTTTGGAATACATTCTTGGATGAGCTGTTTAGAGAGATAACTTCAGTAGATTCAGGGAATCTTTATTTCCTGGATTTAAGTGCATGTATCACCTTATGGAAAATACCCAAGAAAGACTAATAATTGTGTTTGTTTCACTGGAAAAAAAAGAAGATTTTTTTTTTTTGGACTGGAGATTACAGCATTCTTTGTTTTAGATTACTCATTAAGCATTATTGACCCTCAGTTTTCTTATCTATGAAATGAAAGGGAGAGAGTGATGCCGGTAAAGTCTTTAGATATTACATAAATATATACTTCATTAATTTATTAAACATGTATCACATTGGGGCATTTCCAATTTCTATATGGGTCTCCCCCCCCCCCAAAAGCCCTATCCCATATTCAGGTAGTCAACAGGTACACATTCATGCAAAAGTCACAGCTCAGGAGCCCCCAGTGATGGATTTACTTTTATTATTTAGGCTAAAGACCCAATTAGTTAAAAGTAAAGGTATTTTATGAAATAGCAATGATAATGATAGTTGGTGTTTGCATTGTGCTTTAAGATTTTCAAAGTACTTTATAAATATTATCTTATTTAATTTTCACAACAATAGATGAATACTATTAATATTCCCATTTTAAAGATGAGGAAACTGAGGCAACAGAGGTTAAATAACTTGCCTGAGGCCATGCAATTGGTCTCAGACCTTCCTCATTCTAAGCCCAGCTCTATCAACTGCACCACTTAACTGCCTAAATAGCATAGAAAGAAAAGTAGCATTAGAATACCTAAGCCTTGGGTGCTTTCTGTATGATTGCACACAACACATAAGACACAACACATTGCACACAATACATAGCACACTTGGAGGGACACACACAAAAGGAACCAGGTATTATAGATATTTAATGAAATTTGCCAAAGGGAACCTCTTATTCCTACAAAAGTTTACTTTGAAATGAAAATTATCTTTTAATTTCTATTATCTTACGTTGGGAGAGAGAGGCTTTTGATTTTGATTTTCATCCTGAAAGCAGACTTTCTCATTATTCTTACTCTTAGTGTAACAAATAGCAGAGGACATGCTTCAGACAGATTAAAAGGAAAAAAACCTTAAGGTATATGACTTTAATGCTTTTTTAAAGTTTGGTAAGTTTCCTGCTATAGCCATTTTAACAGTTTTAGGAGAAATAGATACTCTCTAATAGGGCATTGAGTTTTAAAGCCACAAAATAAACTATACAAAACAATCATATTGAACAATTTTTTGTTCAATTTATTTAAGAGATTTGTGATACTGTTTTATTACACACTTTGCACCCTAATATTGGGCTGTTTTTTAACCCATAAAAAAGAGAAATTATGTTTTTAGCTGAACATTTCAAACTTACTTCCTTTTTATGAGACAAGTTCAAATATAGGAACTAGGAAAATGCTATGTTGGGTATAGGATGATTAATGCTAAATGACATTTTGGATTAAGAATTAATCCTTAATGGCTAACAAACTTTTCTCTTTCTGATAGCAATAATTAAAAACTTGAGTTGTTGCTTTCTGATTAATTTTTGACTTGTAAAGATGTCACCAGGTGATAGACATCTCTGCTTTCTAAATTTAGACTCTCCATTAGCAAGCAAACTTGCTCTTCCCTAAGTTCCGTCCTTCATTAATTTTTCCTTTCTCTCTTCCATCCTTCATTCCATACCTCCTGAGTTACTATTTCTTCCCATATTATTTTCTAAGTCTCATGTTTATAAAATTTATTATTAGTGAAAGTGTGTCTTCTCCAAAAAGATGGAAGGTCCTCTGTATATCCACCACCTTGTAAAATGCTCAACCATTCTCAAATTCATGCTAATCACATGCAATAAGACATTTAAAAAAGTAAGTTTCTCAGTTCACATTTTTCAAATGTCCCTACTTGTGGGAAAAATTAGATTCAGGCATATTTCTTAACTACAGCTGCACAAAACCGGTAGAATATAATAAACATTGTCACCTGCAGTGATGCCTTCAGATTTCACATATAGCCAGAGTTGCTAAGGCCTTATACCATATTAAAAGAAAAATAGTCAACAACAGTTTGAGATTTTAATTGAAGCAAATGAAATTGGGAAGATCATAAAAGGAAAACATCACAATTGTTGAAGGTAGAGCATGTGGCTATAGCATAATTTTAATCTCTTTCTTGGTGTGTAGAAAAGAGAAGGCTCTTTTTCATTGAATTGAGTTTGCCCAGGTTACATGATGGAGAAAAGTCATAGGAATTCCTAGTTCTGGAGCTGGAACGGATTTTAGAACTCATCTAATCCAACCCCCTCATTTTACAGTTGAGGAAATTGAAGCCCACAAGGTCATACACATAGTGAATAACAGAATTGGGGCTTGAACTCAGATCCTATGAGTCCAAGTTCAGCACTCCACCCACTGAAACACCTTACTTCCTAAGTTATTACCATTCTTTAGTAATAAGTATTTATAATTATAAGGCATTCTAAATTGTCAGGTCCATTTCATATTGAATAGCAGCCAAACGAACCATCTCTGCTATTCCACTTGGTGATTTCATTAGTTCCCAACTCTATGCAGATTATTTCCAGATCTATATATTCAGTTCATTTCTTTTGTTAACTATGGTCACCTATCACCACCTGCCATTTGAATATCTTGAACTAGATGTCCTGAAGGCATCCCAAACTCAACATGTCCAAAACATAACCCATTTCTTTCCCTCCAAACCACCCCCTCTCCCAAACTTCCCAGTTACTGTTAAGAATATTAGGGGAAGCTAGGTGGACCAGTGAGTAGAGCACTGCCCTGGAGTCAAGAGAACCTGAGTTCAAATCTGGCCTCAGACACTTGATGTACTTCCTAGCTGTGTGACCTTGGGCAAGTCACTTAACCCCAATTGCCTTGCCTTCCTTCCTCAAAGAAAGGAAAAAACCATCACCATCTTCCCAATCACCTTAACTCAATGTCATATTCAAATCCTCTCTTGTACTTATTCCACATTTCCAGTAGGTTTTCAAAGTATTGGTATTTATAGCTTCAGGATATATTTCATATAAGCTCACTTCTTTCCATAGAGTTGATTAGTAAAAGCTTTCATTACTTTATTACTGTTCAGCTGTTTTCAGTCATGAAAACACTCTTTGTGATCCTATTTGGGGTTTTCTTGGCAAAGATACTGGAATGCTTTGCTTCTGTTTTACAGATGAAGAAACTGAGGCAAAGGAAGTTAAAGCGATTTATCTAGGATCACACAGTTGGTAAGTGTTTGAGCCTAAATTTGAACTCAAAAAATTGAGTCTTCCTGATTCCAGGCCTGACACTCTTTTCACTGAGCCACCTAGCTGCCTGTCATCATGTCACACCTGGACTATTGTAATAGCTTTCTGATTGACCTCCCTGCCTCAAGCATCTCCCCAATCCAATCCATCCTCCACTTAGTTGCCAAAGGAATTTTCCCAAAATGTAGATCTGAGCATTTAACACTTCCCTCCACCTACTCAACACCAGTGATTCCCTATTATCTCTAGGATTAATGCAAAATCCTTCCTTCGGCATTTTAAGTCCTCCACAGTCTTACCCTTTAATTTTTCTAGTCTTCTTATACTTTACTCTTCTTTAGTTACTCCATGAACATCAGCATTGAGCCTCTTACTATTCCACAAAAAGTACTGTCTCCCAACACTGTGCCTTTTCACTGGCTCTTTATTATACTGTAACGGTCTCCCCATTTCTACTCACTGACTTCCCTGAATTCCTTCAATTCAGCTCAAATTCCACCTTCTGCACTTGTCTTTCCCTATCCCTCATACATCTAGTGCGTTCCCTTTGAGATTATCTTCCTTTTACTCTATGTATCTTGCAAATGCATAGTTGTTTGCATGCTGTCTCCACCTTACTATATGAACTTCTTGAGTGAAAAGATCATGTTTTTGCCTTTCTTTTTATCCCCATCTCTTAGCACATTGTCACAAAGAAAATTTGTAATGTTATTAACTGACATAACCATAGACACAAAGAAGAGAAACTATGTGCATTTCAAAGGTGTATCATACAGGAAGTAAAACTGAAGTTTCAAAGTCCAGGTTTTTTTTTAAACAAAGAAAAACTGCAATAAGAAGACAGTTGTGTATCTTGCCAATTCTATCCCAAACTTATCAAAGGCTAGAGTCTCTTCTCATCAGTCATGCCAAAAGAAGAATGTTGGAAAAAGATTGAAATGGGACTTTGTAGGCTAGATTTGCCATGATTTTCCTGTGTAGACTCTGTAGAATACTCATTTAGCACACCATGTATAGCATCTGTTCCTGAAGCAGTTTGGAACTTATAAAGGACCCAGTAAATATTACTACATTATAATTATGGCAGTTCATTTCATCAATACTTTAAGGTTTACACCCATGTAAGGTAGAAAATGCTATTTAACTTCCAGAGTATATCTCAAATTGCTCTTTTCTTTTCTTCTTTGCTTGTTTAACATCTTTTAGCACCAGTTGGGCTAGGCCTCCATTAGACTGTAATCTCACTGATAAAGACTTGAGGTTGCTTATATGAACCTTTTGTCTATAAAGTCAGAGTGATCAGAGTAAAATTTTCCACTAAGGTATGTGAAAAGTGGCAAACATTGCCACCAGATTGCATTTAACTGATGTGGATCCAATAGGATGGTAATGCCAAGCCTTGAGCACAATTCCAATTTCAAGTCACTAGGGTCAACACCAATTTTAGTTCCTCTGGTGTAGCCTTAGTGTTAGTGATCTGAATACCTGCTGACCAAACTATTGAATTAGAAGTAATGGAGAACAAATGCCTATCCTCAATAGCAAGAGCCAAGTTGAGTCAATTAAGCTTGCTTTTCCCCCTCCAGAGTCCAACAGTTGTTTCCCAAAGCACAGTGAGTTTCAGGGATAGTACATAATGTTCTGATAATGAAAATAACTCTGTGAACAGCAAGGAAGTAAGTTGGGGCTACTTCCACCCACACAGAGATGAATTTCATGTGCAAAAGCCCAGTGGAATATAAATGAACTTCTGTATATGAGAAAAGAAATAAGAGTCTGAAGATCTGGGCCATAGCCCAAGAAGGAGCAGGCATACTTTTCTTCTCCTTCTTTTCCTCTCTATTTTTGATGTAAGGTCATGGATATGAATATCCTTGTCCTACAGGGTAACAGCTGGTTGTAATAAAATGCCATGTGCAGTGTAGGTAAAAGCTTGATGTCTGAACACACTCACTATCAAGATCCTCTGGTCCTTGTCACAAACTGTTTGGATGCTCTTAGCTGCGTCCTTATTCAGGGCACGATTCACTGGCAGCAGGTGTTTGTTCATTTTGATAAATGTCAGCTTCTTAACATTCGCTTTGGAGAGGGAAGTGTGACAGACACTGATAATGCCCTTGCTGAACTGAAGGTACCCTCGCTGTGCATGCTAGAGGGCAACCAGCTTACAAACTTTATAGCCACATGCATTTGAGCTGGACCCAATCTTCACTTTCCTTGCCAATCTCAGAATGGCTCTGTATCTGCAGACATACCCCAGATGTCCTGCAATCATCTGACTGATCTAGACTCTGGGGAGTCTACAGCCTCCAGTGATGTAAAATTAGACAGGAAGCCAGAGTCTTCCAAGTAGTACCCCTGGGGATTTCTCAAGTGCACTAATGTACTAATTGAGTATTGTTGCTATGTTGCCAGTCATATTCCTGCATTTACAACCAATCCCCTCTTTCTTAGTCCTGTTGTCTTCCTCAGGCTAACTTAATAAAAACTCCCACAAAGTCAGTAGAAGAGCTGGTGTGCCACATGTGTATAGTTAGTATGACAGAGCTGTCCAAGGTACTGCATCCTATTATGACTGGAAGCAGGATGATAACATGCAAATAGAAAACTATGAAACTTGATATTTACTACAATGGTTATGACTCAGTGAAGCCTATTCCTTGTAAATGTGAAGCAGAAAAACAGATAAAGAGGAAATATCATGCATCAGGAGAAGTTGTTTGAAATAAAACATACCATTGTGTGTCTTGTATGGAACTTACTATTCTCCAAAGGTTCAGATTACTATTACTATTATTACAGCTACAACTGTTACTACTATTATTGCTTCTACTACTGCCACCATCACTACCATCAACGTCTTTCTATTTATGTAATGCTTGAAAGCTTTCTTCACAAACCCTCTAATTACAAAATGTGAACTATATAAAGTCAAAAGGATATATGATACGGTAAAAGCCCATATTATTTAGCTGAAAGAGTGATGACTTTGAAGTCAGTGTTGCTAGATATGAACTCTGCCTCTGCTATTTACTATCTGTGTAACCTGAAGGCACACACCAATGGGCCAGACCAGTTGAAAAATAGCAAGCTTCTATTATGTGCCTACTCTATGCTCACCATTTTCTTAGACACTGTGAAGGACAAAGAAATAGACTGGGGAATCAGAACTAACACATAAATCAAACAAGATGGTATATAGCAAAGTGCTAAACTTTGTGTAGGAACTAAAAGGAGAGAGGGAGGGAGAGAGAGAGAGACAGAGAGAGAGAGAGAGACAGAGAGACAGAGACAGAGACAGAGAGACAGCAGAGACAGAGAGATATGACAGCTAGAGTAACAAGGAAAATTTTTAGGGACTAGATGAGCTATAACCTTGACTGAGAAAGATAGAATGTGGAGAGGTGGCAGTGAAAGAAATGAGCATTCTAGCTAAGGAATTACGAGTCCACTCTATCTGTAAAAAATTAAGACTAGCTTACGTGTCGGTGTCTAGGTTGGATTAACTATAAATTAAATGGTCAATTTTCATCTACTCTTTGCTAGTATAACTTTAAATAGGGCATTATAAAGCAAAAAAAAAAGTTTGAATCAGAAGGGACCATATGAATTGAACAAAACCTGAAATTCTGGAGTGGAAAATCTTAGTTTAAAAAATCATGAACTTGGAGATTACTTTATAATTTGATTACTGTGCTCTTATTACCAAAAAGTTAAACCTTTAAGCATAATTTATAAAATATTGTATTAAACTTAAAAAGCTGTTTTAGTTCTCCTTTTTCAGTTAGGTAATAAATAACATTAATTAAATAACTATCTATTAAAACAAGGGCAATGAAAGATATAATAAAAAATAGCATCAAACCTCAAGGAGCATATATTCTACTAGTGAAATTTATTCATTTACACAAATAAATAAATTCTCTTGAGTAGGGAGGAGCACTAACAACTAAGGGGATCAATAAAGGCTCCCTAAAGATGCTGTAGCTGAATTGAGTCTTGAAGATAACTGAGAATTCTAAGAATCAAGGTAAGGAAGGACTATATCCCAGGCATGCAGGGCAACCTGTATAGAGGCATTGAAATGGGAGGTGGAATGCCAAGTTTAGGGAACAGCTAAAAACACCTTTAAAAAGCTTAATAGGTACCAAATTAAAATTTTTTTTTCTTGATCTCTAGAGCAAGAGTGTGAGGTATTATGTGTAAAAGAAACTACCTCTCTCACCAAATTAATAAGACAGAAGGTGCAAAATTAAAACTGTACTAGTGATGGGGCAGAATTTTAAATAAATCAGTATACTTTCTAGAAGAAAAAACCCAGAATTTTACTTTCAGTTTTCAGTAACTAAGAGGGAGATCCCAGAAACTATAAATTGGCATCCAAAGGTAGACTTTCCTTACCAACCACCCAACCACCAGTACCAACAACACGAAAAACCCCTAACTAGTTTGACTGGAATGCAGAGAGCAAGAAGGAGAGAAATGTGTTATAAACGTGAAAATGTAGGCTGGAACCAGACCATGGAGGGTTTCAAATTCCAAGCTAAGAAGTTCATATTTTATTTTAGAAGAAGCAACTACTGAAGGTTCTTGAACCTATGAGCAACATGGTCAATAACACCTGTGGGAAATGGGATTGTAGAGAATTGCTACCTATACTGGAGTGGTAAATGTATGTGAGTGGGGAAAGGGGGAAAGATGTGTGTGTGTGTGTGTGTGTGTGTGTGTGTGTGTGTGTGAGAGAGAGAGAGAGAGAGAGAGAGAGAGAGAGAGAGAGAGAGAGAGAGAGAGAGAGAGAGAGAGAGAGAGAGAGAGAGAGAGAAAGAGAGAAAGTTGTGGATATAGAACTGACAAGACTTGGAAAATGATTAGATATGGCGAGGGAGAGAGAGAAAAGGAGAAATTGAGGAAGACATTGAGATTGCAAACCTGAATGGTTGAAAGGATAGTAGTGCCCTCAGTGGAAAAACAAGAGAGCTTGGAAAAAAGGTAGGCTTAAGGGAAAAGATAAATTCTGGTTTGGTCAAGTTGAGTTGGAAGTGTCTGTGCAATACTGAGTAGAAATAATTGCTTTATTTTCTAAATATTAACATTACATTAGAAAAATATTCAAATTGATTTTTTCAAATAAAAAAAGATCTAGAAACTATGAACCTTTTAAAAATTAGGATATATAGATTTACTAGCAAATATTTCATAGCTCGATTTGTCATAATTTCATTCAATCACAGAATCTTAGAACTGGAAAGTATAGAGTTCATCAAGTCAAGCCTGTATCTTCATAAGAATCAACTCTACAATATCTCCAACATTTGGTCATCCAAATACTGTGTGATAGGCTTTAGTGATGAGGAAGTCATTTGCCCTTGAAGCAACTGATTCCACTTGTGGATAATTTCTTTGAACAACTGAATGTGTGTGTATGCATGTGTGTGCATCATACATACATATGTACATACATACATATATACATGCATACTCTTCCCTCTTTCAACTAATTCCAATGAGAGTGAGGTACAAGCCTTGTCTGCCTCCCCACCCCACATTTTCACCTTCATTGTAAAAGCTCTTCCTTATATGCTTCTTTTATGTGTGGAAATTTTCCCCATTATTCCTCTCTGTTCTCCCAGTGTATCCCTCTTTTTCACCCCTTCAATTTTTTGGAGATCATTCCAATATAATCAACTCACACCCAAGCCCTCTCTCTGTGTAAATAAACTCCTTTTAACTGCTCTAATAATGACAGAGTTCTTAGGAGTTACATGTATCATCTTTACATATAGAAGTGAAACAGTTTAACTTTATTAACCCCCTTATTATTACTCTTTCATGTTTACTTTTTTATTATTCTCTTGAGTTTTCTGTTTGAATGTCAAATTTCCTATTCAGCTTTGGTCTTTTCATCAGGAATGATTGGAAGTTCTCTATTTCATTGAATATCCATTTCTCCTTGAAGAATTACACTCAGTTTTCCTGGGTAAATTTTTCTTGATGGTAATCCCAGTTCCTTTGCTTTCCAGAACATCATATTCCATGCCTTCTACTTCTTTAATGTGCTAAATCTTGTATGGTCCCAACTGTGGCTTTACAATATTTGAATTCTTTCTTTTTGGCTGCTTGAAGTATATATTTTTGGTCTTTGTAGCTCTGAAATTTGGCAATAATATTCCTGGGAGTTTTCATTTTGAGATATTTTTCAGGAGGTGATCGGTGAATTCTTTCAATTTATATTTTATCCTCTGGATCTAAGATATTAGGGCAGTTTTCATTTATAATTTCTTGAAATATGATGTGTAGGTTCTTTCTTTGATTATGGCTTCCAGGTAGTCCAATAATTTTTAAATGATCTTTCCTCAATCTGTTTTCCAGGTTAATTGCTACTATGCCATCAGATAGCAGCATTTTCTTCTATTTTTCATTCTTTTGACTTCATTTTACTGTTTCCTGATGCCCCATGGAGTCATTAGCTTCCACTTGCCCAATTCTAATTTTAAAGGAATTATTTTATTCAGTGTGATTTTGTACCTCTTTTAAAAACTTGACCAATTCTACTTTTTAAAGAGTTTTCTTCAATGGATTTTTGTGGCTCTTTTACCATTTATCAAATTCTGTTTTTAAGGTGTTATTTTCTTTAGTACTTTTTATTCTTTTACCAAGTTGTTAATTTTCTTTTCATAATTCCCTTGTATCACTTGCATTTCTTTCTCCAATTTTTCCTCTACAACTATATCTATTTTTCTTCTTATCTCCTACTTTAGCTTTTCTAGGAAGTCTTGCTGGGTTTGAGTTCAATCAGAGTTTTTCTTTTAGACTTTTTTGTAGCTGGTTTCATATTGTTGTATTCTTCTAATTTTATATCTTCATCTTCCATGCCACTGTAGTATCATTTTATGGTCAAATTCTTTGTTGCTATTTGCTCATTTTTCTAGTCTATTTCCTGAATTTGAACTTTATGTTAAAGTTAGGCTGTGTTCACCTTGGGGTAAGGAAGCACTGTGCTGAGCTTCAGGCTTTTTTTATGCTGCTATTTTCAGAGTTAGTTTTCAGGGTTTACAAGTTTTTGATGTCTCCAAGGTGATATGATCCTGGGATAGGTATGTTCATTGCTCTCCTAGTCTTCTCTGTAGTCTTTACTCAGGGAGGACTCCTGCTCCCATGAAGTCACAAGTGCTAGAATTCTTCTTTGCTTTGAAACTGTGAACAAGGTCTCTTCTCCCTTGTGAGCATCCACCAAAGCTCATTTCTGCTTTGAATCTGCAAATAGAGATAATAAAGTTGCCAATTAGCACCAATTGTACCCAATGCCAGCAAAGGGTCCCTTGTAATCTTTTTTCTGATCTGTTGTTCTATATCTTTACTCTCTCTGGGCTGAGAGCTCCCAAAGCAGCAGCCACTGCCTGCTGTTGTTTCAGCTACTGTTGTTGCTACCCTGTGCATGGAGTATAGACAGGCTTTTATCCTGGTGTCACAGACTTCAATTCACCTCCTAAGCTTTTTTAGGCTGGAAAAATGTCTCATCCCAACTTCTTTTTGGCTTTACTGCTCCAAAATGTGATTTGAAGCATTAAAGTTGTGTGGAGGGAAATGTTGGGAGGGTTCAGCTGCGTGCTTGCCTGTAATCCTCCATCTTGGCTTCTCTATCTGTGGATAATTTTGATTGTTAGGCATATTCCCTTCTGTTATCAAGCCTAAACCTCCAACTCTGTCACTTTCATCTTTGACTTCTTGTCTTATACTCTAGGGCCAACAGGGTTAGTGGTGAAGTTGACTTAAGAACATTATTATTCCAAAGAAATTTCTAAAAGCAAATACCATCACCACACTTCAAAGACTTGATGATATTTTAATAAAAAGGTCATAAAGTGAATGAAGTATGCCCTGACATATTGACAGACCATATAAAGAGTATCAAAGGGTCAGTCTAAATGCAGTTGGATTGTATTAAGGGGTAGTAGAAAAAGCACTAAACTTAAAAGTCACAAGACCTAGATTCAAACACCAGTTCCAAAATTTACTATGGATCTGAGTTTCCTTATCTGAAAAATGGCGATAACATTATTTGCCCTAACTAAATTATGTTGACAACCAAGTTGGATAATGTAGGCAAAAATATTTTATAAAGGTAAAGCACTATATAAATGTGAATTATTAAGATTATTATTAAGATTACAACACTAGCCTCAACTTTGAGCACCATTTAATAACTTCTACCTATATGACTTGTGACCCTTTGACTTTTCAAATGGACTTGGTTAGAATCCATTGACATAAATGTTAACTGCCTATCTCCCAGTACCTCTCTCTGTATATAAATGCCACTTGGATGGCATTTAGGTTGTATGGAACAATTTGTGTTTTCAAGAGGGGAAATTTTACAAATTGTGCTTCTCTTTTCTTTCAGCTTGAGCTGTTTTCTCCTGGGAAAACAGCTTTTTGCTTGGCAAAAATGGATGTGAAGCATTGGCGAAAACGAAAGGCCGTTTTCATTGCAAAGAAAACTGCCTTTTGCTTTTGCCAAAAAAAGCAAAACATATGAGACAAAACCACAAATATTTCCCTGTTTGCAAACCCTGTGAAAACGTGATTTTTCACCAGCGGTGAGAATATTTTCCCACACAACTCTTCCAACTTCTAAAAATTATCCTTTCATATGGTAAAATTCATAATTCACACCTGCTGTACCTCATAACTCTCATCAAGTGTTATTAATATTGTCATTTAACATTTTTTGAGGAGCCTTAGTATTATCTAGAATGATACATCCCCTACCTGGGTTGCTTCTAATCTTAGCAACACAAAGATGGTAGAACTACTACGGATTGAGGAATGGCTGACACTACAGTAGCAAAGTTAACAAAAGGAAGAAGTTAATGGGTTGAATTTGGTTTCAGATAGTGATATGTAGCAGTCAGTTGATATATAGTTATTATGGTATGATTAAAAAACTATCTGGAATCAGGAGACCTGGGCTCAAATTCTAGTTCTAATATGTGTGTATTAGCTATGTGCACATGTCCAAATTCCATGACCTCTCTGAGGATTTCCTAATCTCTAAAATGAGGAAAATAACACTTGTACTAACTGCATCACAGAGTTATGGTGCATGTAAATGAGAGCTATTGTTATGGAGAAATGCAGTGTAGCGTAGTGACTAGACCTTTTGTCAGGAAGACCTCAATTCAAGACCTGACTGCCTTTGAAATATAGTCACAGTGTGACCCTGGGCAATTAATCTCTCTGTCTCTAGGCAACTCTGTAAGACAGGGATTCTTGTCTGGAGGTCCATAAATAAATTTCAAAGGGTCTATGATCTTGGATGAGAAAAATTAAAGCTTTATTTTTACTAACCTTTAATTGTAATTAAGCATTTCCTTCAATTATTTAAACTATGTTACTCTGAGAAGAGGTCCATAGTTTTCAATTAATTGTCAGTGTGATCTGTGACACAAAACAACATTAAGAATCCTTGCTCTAAGGTTTTAAGATGCAAAGAAGATGATGTGCCTTGGTAGCAAGAAATTCCTCTTCTGGGAGTTCTTTATACCAACGAAATCATGGGTCCAGTCCCTATTCCTATCTTATTATGTGGATAATATCAATTGTTCTGTTTATCTCATGGATTTATTGTGAGGAAAGTATTTTGTAAATCCTAAAGTGATACAGACACACACACACACATAAGTTATTCTCCATCAATTAAGAATCATATGACAGAGAAAGATTAATAAAGAGTAATAGAGTCCAAACAAGGAGATGGTTAATAATGTAATGAAAGAACCCTGACTAGGGATAGAGCATACAGGTTTTTGTTTAGGTCCTGCCATTAAATAGCTGTGTGATCTTGGAAAAGTCACTTGGCAAATATGATCATCAGTTTCCTGTCTATTAAGTGAGGGGTTTGTAGTAGATGGTCTCTCAGGTCTTGTTCACCTCTTAAATTCTGTGAATAAATTGGAGATCCACCTGAAAATATAGAAATAATGGCCAAAAAAGGACTAATCCCTTCCCTGTTCTGCTGACTTTAAGCAATTTCACTTCAGTAATTGTAAGTCAACGGATATAAGCTGCTCATCAAGATGTATATCTCCACTAATTTCCTATTCTAAGTTCTATCTCATTTTTATCTGAGGGTAAGTTTTTAAAGCGTATGTCAATGGAACAAGAACTCTGACAGGTCCTGGCTCTTCAACAAAAGACTGGCCTTAGATGGTGGATGTCTTTGGTTACAACTCATGAAGCATCCACTAAAATCTCGAGGGAATAGAATTTATATCCAAGTCAGGAGAATATACACAAATGAGATCAAAGATTTTCTGATAATATTGAAGTGATAGTGATAGTATACAATTTAAAGGGATTCTATTACTTCCCTTGTTAAGATGTTCCATTATGTAATTATTCTAAATTGACTTCATGTTTTTCCTTATACCCCACCTAAATCTCTCTGTTACAATTTAAACTAATATCTTCTCATTCTGTCCTTTCAAAGTAGAGGTTAGCTGTTCATCATTCATTATAAAATGTCAAAGTATAAAAATAGGTGTGCCTTATTGGATACAATAAATGTGTCCCTCATAGCTATATGAATCAAATTCACATTTTGGTCTACCTGAAATAATATTAAACTACATGCCCTTCAAGTTCCTTTCAGGAACTGACTAAAGAAAATCTATGATGGGACCAGCTAGGTGGCACAGTGGATAGAATACCAGAGGCAGGAGGACCTAAGTTCAATTCTGGCCTGAGACAGTTGACACTTATTAGTTGTGTGACCCTGGGCAAGTCACTTAGCCTTAATTGCTTCACACAAAGAAAGAAAATTTATGACGAACATTTTAAAAAGTTGGGGAAACCTTTTATGAAACATCTAACTTGTTGTAATACCAGTTTTTTGTATATTGAATTTGCTTAAAATGAAGGGCAGCAATAATTTTTAGAAAGTTTTTGATAAATTTATGGCTGCTATATCTATAATGGTTTGTAAAGAAGACTTTCCAGCTTTTGGGGGAACATTGCTAACTTGTGAGAATGCCACCGTGGAAGACAATTATTATGTTCTATGTAATTTTTGCCATCACTTCATAGATTAGGGTTTACAAAGCTAATTGCCCACAGTCTGTTTATCTCTTACTAGGTATTATGCCTGTCATTTAAATAGTGGCCACCAGTTGAGCAATGGTATTTGACTGAGACTATATAATCCAAATAGAAGCCCAATAAGAATAGATAGTAAAGAGGGGGAACACTATCAAAATTTCACTATTAAGTTATAAAGCACAATTGTTAACTAATAATTTAAATAAGAAAGTGATTCATTCTTTATAGTAAAATTTAGGGACATAAAAACATCAATGTCCCACATGATGGCCTCTTTAATTAAAAAATTTTAATTGATATAAATTTATTCTCCTTTCCCCTACCTTCCCCATTGTGGAAAAAAAGGAAAAAATAAAACCCTTTTAACAATATGCATAATTAAGCAAACATATTCTCACATTGCCCATGTCCAAAAATGTATGTCTCATTCTGCATCATGAGTGCACCACCTATCAGGAGGTGTGCAACATACTTCATTGTGGGTTCTCTGGAATTGTGGATGATCACTGCATTGATCAGAGTTCTTAAATCTTTCAAAGTTTTCTGTCTTTACAATGTTGTTTTTTCCTCCTGATTCTGCTCACTTCACTGTGCATCACTTCATATAATTCTTTCAAGATTTTACTGAAAGCATCCCTTTCATTATTTCTTATAGAACAGTACTTTCCAATTACATTCATATACTACAATTTGTTGTCATTCCTAATTGATGGGTACCCCCCACCACCTTGTTTCTAGTTCTTTGCCAATAGAAAAAAAAAAGAGCTGTCATTCTTATTTTTGTATATATGGGTCCTATATTTGATCTCTTTGGAATATATGCCTAGCATTAGTATCATTGAGTCAAAGGGCATGGACAATTCGGTAATATTTTGGGCATAGTTCTAACATGTTTTCCAGAATGGCTGGACCAATTTACCTCTCCATTAATGATACAACAATATGCTTCTTTTCCCACAGTCCCTTCAACATTTGTCATATTTCTTATTTTTTTTATCAACTTTGCTGGTCTGATAGGTGTGAGGCAAAACCTTAGAGTTGCTTTAATTTGCATTTCTCTAATCATTAGTGATTTGGGGCATTTTTCCATATGACTATTGATAACTTGGATGTCTTCCTTTGAAAATTGTCTTTTCATTGCCTTTGACTAATCAAAACTTCAGTTTTAGTGCAAAAAATGCCATTGGATGAGCTAGAGTAATGATACATGAGAAGAATCTTCAGGCAGGCAGAGAAAACTTGAACTTGGTCACATCTAGGGTTATTTCCACAGCTGTTGTGTGTGGTTTGTCCTGCGTTCTTGAAGAGGACCATGACATCAGGGAGAGGATGACATGACTTGCAATTGCAGTGAGGGAGGGCTGGACAAGGGCACCAGCTTCACTTTCTCCTCCTCCAGAGGCCAGATATCAATCAGGACAAATGGAGAACACCCAGGATGCAGTGGGAGACCCTGACCCTCTTAAGTTAAAGTCTTTCCATGTTCTCACTTTGAGTGAGGTGATGTCCATTCAAAGAACAGACCTCTTTAAAAAGTGAGTCAAGGGATGGCTTCTTTATTTAAAAATAAATCAAACTGGGAGGGGAAGAACATCAGAATTGCTGTCCAAAAGAGAAATCATTACTATTTACATTCACTCTGAACCAGGAGAGCCCTCAAAGTAACCATTAAGTGGTACTTGGTTCTCTTTCCACAGCACAATGAGGTACCAGAGGAGGACTTTAATGGTATGTACTTACTAACTGTTGAGTACAAGTAGAACCCAATTTGCAAATGGGTTATGTTTGAAAAGTTTATTTCTAAGTATTATACATATATTGTGTGTGTATATGCATATACACACATATGTATATATATGAAATTAGAAGTATAAACATATTTCTATGTATTTCATCTATGTCCAGTAGAGAGATCATGCAGCCAAATCCTGATCGTCCATAACCTTGGAAAAAGGATGAAATTTTTGTCCCCCAGGAAACTGCTCCTCTACATCCAAAATTGTTTTAGTTACAATATCACCATCTTGCTTCTCAAGGTCTTTCTCTTTGCCCCCTAAAACCACTGTGATGCCATCTCTGCTACCCCTCTGTATATTTCTTTTCAGACTAGGTCGTCAGATCAGGGGCTGTATGCCTGACTTCTTTGGACCTAAGGTCCTCTAAGGACCAGTGTTGCAAGCGACAGTCTTAAAACAAAATTCAACTAGGGATTCCTTGAGTGGCACTGAATGATTCTAGGGAGCAAGAGCCTAAGAACTCTTTCCAGGTTAGTTCAGACGGGCGGGGGGGACAACTAGGGCATTTGCCTAGTGATCTGTAAACTATTCTTTTGGTACTTTTTCAGGGTAAGAAAGGAGGGAAGGGTAGCAGGGATCCACCTACCAGTCCTGGAATCACTAGTCTATCTGGCTTCATTGGAACATTTCTTCTCACTGTAAAAAGTCCCTCAGAACCTGCTCACTCTGGAACACTCCTCTTCTCCGGTGTACTTCTCCCATTGGTGAGTATTCTTTAAGGAACTTTGATTTTGTGGAAGGGCCCAGGTCAGTCTTCCTTCATTTCCTCTCTCCTCTGCTTCCAACTCTCCACATTTTGCCACCATGCCCCTGCATGGTTACCTTCTCCCTTTCCCTCCTTTAGCTTCCTTTTATATATTTGTCTTCCTCCATTACAATGTAAGCTCCTTGAGGGCAAGGACTGTATTTCATTTTTTTTCCTGTATTTTGTATCCCTAGTGATTAGATTGTTTGGCATATGTTAAGCACTTAACAAATGTTTGGTGATTGACTGATTTAGTGATATTTATTGTGGCAGGACCCCAGCTCTGGATCTCTCATTTAACTCCTCATAGATCAGATTTTGGTGCTTTTGCTCCAACTATAACTGGTCTACAGAAGGATTTAAATCATTCTGGGAGAACAATGTCTGAACTTATTTTTCTCCATTTCAAGGTGTAGCATTGAAGACTGAGAGGGGAGAGGGTACTACCTTCAAAACCAAGTAAAGTTTTTTTGAGTTTTTTTCATTTATTCAAAGATGTTAATAACAATGAGTTAGCAATTTGATTGGATTGCCTTTAGAAAACAGTATATCCAAGTTTCTATAATGTCAGATGAGATATTTTCCAGGGCCCAAACTTCTCTTGTCTTTCCCTTTACCTGGAAAGGTACCCAAAGTGCATGTGACCTCAAAGGTCATAAACAAATTCCCATATGCCTTTTAAGATAGTCCAGTCATAGATAATAGCTTTTCTAAATGGTGGGGGAGAAAGGAAAAGTGGGAATTAGCTGGAATATGTTTGAAATTAACATCTTGAATTTTTCATACCATTTTGTACTCTACCAGATATACTCGTAATTTTAAGTTTGTTTTATCTTTGTATCCTTAGTGTTTGAGCATAGTGTCTTGCACTTAATAAGCGTTGAGTTAAATTAAAGGACTTCCTTGTGTTGATGTTTTCGGTACATTATAAATAACTGCTCTTCAGTATTTATTCAAAGTAGGTAGATTCAGAAGATATGAAGAGTTGATTTGTTTATTTGTTTGTCTATTTAAAGATATATGACCCAGTGAAGAGCTATCCACTCATTTCTGAACTTCTTGGGACCATGAATGCTGTCATGTGGGTATGTTCCCCGACTTCCACCAACTGCTTTGACAGCTTTAATCAAATCACTACTACCATTGTCTCTGGAAAGGGTGTGTCATTAGACCTCTCAAACATTTCTTTCTAAGTGACTTCTAACCAAAATGCCCTTCCCCTAACCCCCATTCTGCTGTATGTGTTGTCCCTTCCTATTAAAATGCAAGTTCATTGAGGACAGGGACTATCTGTCTTTCTTATATGTGTTCTTGTTGCTTAATACAGTGCTCGAAGCATGGTAAACATTTAATAACTGTCTTTTCATTCATTAATTCATTCTTTCATTCATTCATCTATCCTTTCATGATTCTTAGGCTACCTCTCCATTCATTATATCATGCCTTTTTTTAGCTATATAAAATATAGATTATTATTTATTCAGATTTCAAAAGTATATTCAGTATAACTGACATGTAACATGTGGAAATGACATGTGAACATAAAAGCAATTCCCAAGATATGTCACAGGATCACTATCTTTCAGAGACCTTTCTATTCCATCTAAATCTAAAAAGCGATGCTAATAATAATGACCTGGAGATATTTTAAGACATTGAAATGCTTCTTAAAATCTATGGAGTCTCTAACATTTAAATAGATAATCTTAAATTGTCTTGATTTTTTTTAAAGAGAGATGATGATATCAATATACAGAGGAGTTCATTTCACTTTAAGTCCTAGAAAAATTCTGGAATGTATTATTATTTTAAATATACATATATATTTTATTGGTTTTTCTATTTTTATATGGCCTTTATTTCCCATTTAATTCCTCTTCCTCCTTCCCAGAAAGCCATCCTTTGTAACCAAGAATACAAAATAGATGAAAAAAATTCAAAATAATGAACCTATCGAATTAAAAAACTCTTAACAGTTATGCTACATTTCACACCTATAGTCCCATATCTCTTCAAAGAACTGGGAAGGTGACTTCTCACATCAATTCTTTGAGATAAGTTTGGTTTTAATTTCACAGTATTCATTTCAGTTGTTTTGTTGTTCCATTCACACAGTTGTAGCTATATATAGTGTTTCTTTGTCATTCTTATTGCACAGTAATATTGCACCATATTCTTATACCACAACTTGTTTAGCTGTTGTTACTTATGGGCACTGAATGTTGCTGAAGTATATTCTAGTAAGATAGCTTATGATGATTCAAAAAGAGAACTGGTGATCATTAAGAGCTAGCATGACTTCATCAAGAACAGATCATACCAAGACAATCTCATTTCATTTTTTGAAGTGACTACTAAACTAGTAGATCAGGGGAAAACTATAGACATCACATACCTTGGATTTAGCAGAGCTTTTGACAATGTCTCATGCTATTCTTTTGGGAAAAATCAGAGATATGGATTAGTTTATGTGTTTGTGGAGTGTCATGAGGTGTTGGTAGAAGACTAATTTCTGCCGGACTGCTTTCTGCTTTTGCTAGCCGTTTATATCAAATATGGAGTTTCCCCCTAGGTAACTTACATTTTCCATTTTATCAAACACTGGGTTATTGATTTCTATTGTTTCTGAATCTCCCTTGTCTAATTTGTTCCACTGATCTCTCTCTCTCTTCTTTAACCAATACCAGGTGGTTTTGATGACTATTGCTTTATATTATAGTATGAGGTTTGGAAGTTCTAATCACCCTTAGTTCTTATTTCTTTTCATCGTTTCTCTTGATATCCTAGATCTTTTGTTTTTCCAAATGAATTTTGTTATTATTTTATCAAACTCTGTAAGTATCCTTTTGGTAATTTATTGGCATAGCCTTAAACATATAAATTAATTTTCGGTGGTATTTTCATTTTAATTATATTGGCATGACCTAACCATGAGCACTGAATATTTCTCCAGTTATTTAAGTTGTTCTTTAATTTTTTAAGGAGGGCTTGGTGATTAAATCTGTACAAGTCTTTTGTGTGTTTTGGGAGGCTATTCCCAGATATTTCATGTATCTCATAGTTTTTTGAATGGGATTTCACTTTATTTTTACTCCTTGTATTTTCCTATTATTATGTAGGTAGGTTACTGATTTTGAGGATTTAGTTTTCAGCCTGGAACTTTTCAAAGCTATTAATTGTCTATCTTAGTACCTTTGCTGATTCCCTAAGGTTTCCCAGATAAGCCATCAAATCATCAGCAAATAGGGATAAATGTGTCTCCTATTTACTTAAATCTTTCTTCCTTTGATTCTTTTTTCTTTTCTCATTGTCACTGCTAGCATTTCTAGAATAGTATCAAATAACTGATACTAATACTAATCAAACACTCCTATGTTTACTGGAAAAAGTTCTAATATATTCCCTCTGCATATGATGTTTTCTTTTGGTTTTAGATAGATACTTTTTATGGTATTAAAAAAAAGTCTCTCTATGCCAGGATTTTTTTTTTTTTGAGAATAAAAGAGGTTGTACTTTGTCAAAGGCTTTTTCTGTATCATTTTAAATGATCATGTGATTTTGAATGCTTTGGTTTTTAATATGATTAATTTTGTTGATTATTTTCCTAATATTGAATGATTTTTGAATCTTTAAATATCTTTTGATCACAATGAATGATTTCTTGGATTAATCACTGTAATTTGCTTGATAGAGTTTTGTTAGCATTTTTTGGTCAATATTTGTTAATGATATTGGCCTATAGTTTTCTTTCCATGTTTTATTTTTCCTCTGGTTTAAGTATTAGGACTATATTTGTCTCATAAAAAGGTTCAGGTAAGTTCTTTCTTAATTTTTGAGAATAATTTGCGAAGCATTAGGAATAACTTATTTAAAGGATGTATGTATGTATCAGGTTGAGGAGTTTTTTCTTTGGTAGTTCTTTTATAGCTAGATCTATTTCCTTTTTTGAGGTTGTGTTATTTAAAAACTCTATCTGGTCTTCTGATAATTTGAATATTCTGTATTTCTGGAAGTATTCTCTATTTCTTTTGCTTTTTGTTTTGTTAACATACTAACTGGGCATGCTATGGTCTCATTGTTCTTTTTATTTCTCCTGGTTTTGCTGTGATTTTTGCCTTGCTCATATCTGGAGTTAAAAATTTTCCCCACTATTAATGGGCCTCAGGTGAGGTTATTGAGGGAGGCTTGATTAGGGGATGCTTGTTTCCAGTGAGGGCTCACTCCTCTTGCTGATTGCTAATGAGGAAGTGGGTCGAGAGGGGGGCGTGGTCTCCAGTTCTGAAAAGAGTATATATATATACATATACACTCTGAAGTAAGGTTTTGCTTTGGGATTTATTTTTCGGAAGATGGTTCATGTGCCTCACATGAGACTCTGGGCATCCATTTTAAGAAGCCTCCTGGCTTTGAAAACCCAGATGTTGGTGCTTCTCTCTCTGGTAATAATGTATGTATTGCCTATGGTCAGACAATTGAAAGCCCTGTCTGTTGGTCCTGCTTGTATTTTCTCTGTTGGTGTATGTGCTTGATTAACGTGATTGTTGACCCCTCAAAAGTTGCTTTCCTTTTAGAAAAGAAGATCTAAGAACCTGTGCAGCAGGCTCCTCTGTGTATGCCATGGTGTTTACCGCTACACTTATTTACTAATTTATTGATTCAGTTTACTGCTTTCTTCTTTTTAAACAGAATAGCTAAGGATTTGCCAATTTTATACTTTTTAAAGAAACCAAGTTTTAGTTTTATCACTTCTGTTTTTTGTTTTCAATTTAATTATGTCCCTTATAATTCTTAATATTTTCTCTTCTGTGCCTATTTAAAATTTTTTAAAATATATATGTAATTCATTATTCTTCTGTTTTTCTATTTAATTTATGTGTGACTATAAGAACATGATTTTCTCTCTGCGGGCTGTTTAAGCTACATGCCAGAAATTTTGGTGTGCCGTTTCAGCATTGTCATTGTCTTATGTAGATATTAATTTCCTTTTTATGATTTGTTCTTTGATCCACTCATCATTTGAGATTTCATTATTAAGTCTCCATTGGGGTCTAATTCTCTTGCTTGTGGTCTCTGGACCAATTTCTATTTGTATTGCATTATAATTTGTAAAGGATGAATTAACTGTTTTGACTTTTTTATATTTGTTTGCTTATCTGTCTATTACATTAATGCAAAAAATGATATAGGGATATTGAAGTCTCCTGTGACTATTGTATTGTTGTCTATATCATCTTGAAGCTCAGATGACATTTCCTTTATGAATTTGGATACTAAGGCATTTGGAGCATGTAAATTTATTTCTGATATTGGTTTGTTGTCTATGATTCCTTTCAGCCTAATATAGTTTCCTTGTTTATCCCTTTTTTATATTTTGAATGTTTGTTTTTGCTTTATCTGATAGCATGATGACAATTTCTACCCTTTTGGACTTACTTGATTCATAGTAAAAAAAAATATTCCATCCTTCAATGTTATTTTGTGTATGTCTTTATTTTTGAAATGTTTTTCTTTTTTTTAAATGTTAATATGTGGTTTTTTTTTTGAAATGTTTTTCTTATAGCAACAGGTTATAGCATTTTACTTTCTTATCCAATTTGTCACTCTTTCATTTTATTGGATCATCTAACCCATTCACATAACTTTATAATAGTTGGGTTTTTAGTTTCCTCCATTGATCTCTAAGACTGTTTGGTTTTTCTTTCAAATTTTGATTTTCTCCCACTCTTCTACTAAAACCACAGTATTATGTTCCTTCAGTTTTTTAAATTTTTTTTAAAGGTGGCCCTGTTTCCACTGATTCTTTCCCTTACTTCTGATCCTTTCTTCTCACTTATTATACCTTTACTCTTAGAATTTTGTTTATTAGTTCCTCCGTCCTGCTTTTATTAGGTTATCTATTTCTTCTCCCTTCCCCTTCTCTTCCCAGTCAGATAGATTCCCACTGCCTCTCCTTCAGTCCTGTTCATTAGTTTTCTTGTATTTCATTTGTGTGTGAAAAAAGAATTTTTTCACTGTTCTCATTATCTGTCTTCTCTTCCTGTTTACTCTAGATCCTCATTCTCAGATTCTATGCTCAATGGTCTCTTTTTTTTGCTATATTCCTCATAAAATCAAAGTTTCCAAGGTATTGTAACAGCAATCACATTGGTATACCCAGGATGGCTACTAGCACAAATTCTTAGATCTGCTTTACTAGGAAAGATAGTCTTTCAAGGGATCAACAATCCTTTTTAATTACATTCAGAAAATATAAACAGAAAAAATACAAGCAGAGAAATAAAGATCAACTGACAGGGCTCTGCTGCCTGCATCAAAGCAATATTGCTATGTACTTTACATACATCTCTGGATCGAGAGAGCCTTTACATCTGACCAGTTGGAAGGTCTGAACATACAGCCACTCTGTCTCAACCAGGGAATTACAAGATCCTTCTCATAAGTGAACCCCCAAAGTAAAACACCAACCTCCCAGTATATATAACAAAGGTTTGACTCCTAATTGGCTTAGAGTCAGTAGGCATGAAACCTATGTGACTCAGCAAAGCTGTGAACTATTAGGGTTCAAAGGAGATTGAGCCTTCAGATGCTCACAATTTAGCCTGAGCCTGGGAAACTGAACTCCAAAAAGAAAGCAAAAAAAAAAAATCCCATTTTGCCTGCTGTTACAGGTATCCATTCTAAATCTCTGCTTTCTAGGCACTTTCTGTCACTCACTTTTATAGCTTAAATATGGATTCCCCTTTTCCACTGTGCCTCACTCCCAGAACAATGCCAATTGTTATTGAGAGCTATAACCTCTCTTGTTTACCTATTTCCTCCTACATTTGCCTGGAAATTTCATCTCTGTGTCCATGATCTCCTACTCCTCCAAGTGCCAATTGCTCTCATGAGTTCCAATTCTCCCCCATCCTCTACCCAGGACAACTAGACTTTTCAGGCACCAAATCCCCAGGTCTCATCCAGTGCAAGATCCTCATGTCCTTTTACTCATAAGAGCTTTCATTAATGGAACACCTTTCATCTCCAAAGTAATGCCTTGTTCCTTTTTCTCCTCACTTTTAAAACTCTACTCTCTTCCACCACCCATGTAAAGACTCTTCTCTTTCTGAGAACACAGAGATAACCTTCTCCTTATTGCTAGCCTTTATCTGACCCTGGCATATCCTTTCTATCACTCATTCCTATCTCCCTTCTTTACTTCCCCCTTTCATGTACCCTCCAAAGTTGTAATTAGTCCCATAAAGGAAACGTTCTGTAGGCAGAGTGTCATCAGTCCATAATGCCCTATCTGCCTTTTCACTGTCACTTCTACCAGATTTCCATATTTACCCTTGTCTCCTTGTGTACATTTAGAAAGTAGTATTTTTCTAGTTTTTCTATTGTCTATGTTGCTGTTGCTCTATGCATTTATTTACTCCTTTTGCATTTTTGTTGCTTAGGGTGTTTGAGAAGCAAATGCCTCTTTAGCTCTGGTTTTCTTTCTGAGAATGTTTCAAACTCTTCTTTCTTATTGAACATCCATTTTGAAAAATTCTATGTGGTTAAGCTCAGATTTGCAGGATAGATCACGCTGGACTTCATCCTGAGATCCAGTGTTCTTCAGAACACATTATTCCATTTTCTTCTCTCTTTTCTAGTGAGTGGAGAATAATCTTATATTGTTTGAAAACACTTTCCTTTGTATTTGAAATTCTTTTCACTGATGGTTTGCAAGACTTGTTTCTGAATTGAATTATTAAATTTAACCACTATGTATTTTGGAGTTTGCAGCCTTTTTTTTTTTTTTTTTTTAGTTCTGTGCAGATCTCTTCTATTGTTTACTTCACTATGGTGTTAAGATTTTTTGTCCTGTCATGTTCTTCTGGGAGACCTGTGATATTTAGGTTGTTTCTACATATCCTGTCTTTGAAATCCATATGGTTTGCTTGCATAGTGAACATGTTTTCTTTCAATGTTGTTATTTTTTGCTTTTCTTCTTCTAGGTTGTCTATCATTTCTGTGTATTTGCATCCCCAATCTATTGTTCTCTCTTTTGTTTCCTTGGTGAGGCTTGCCATTGCAGATTCAAATTTTTCTATTCTGCTAATGTTTTTGTTGTGTAGGACATAAATTCTGCTCTCATAATTCTTATTTCTCTTTTAAACCTCTCAGGAACACTATGTTGTGATTGTATAATGTTTAGTCATTTTCAGTCATGTTGGACTTCTCTTGACCCCATTTGGGTTTTTCTTGGCTAAGATACTAGAGTAGTTTTCCATATCCTTCTCCATCTCATTTTATAGATGAGGAAATTGAGGAAAACAGGGTTAAGTGACTTGTCCAGGGTCACACAGCTAATAAGTGTCTGGGGCTATATTTTAAGTCAGGAAAATGAGTGTTCCTAATTCCAGGCTTGGCACTTTACTGTGTCACCTAGCTGCCCATTTCATGTTCCACATTCTCCTCAAATTCCACTCCTCAAATTCTCTGACCCATCAAGTGTTGGGCTCATTTTCCTTCATTTTGCAGTGTTTATTCATAGATACCCAAACTCATTGACTAAATCTGGAGGTCATATTTCCTTCTACTGTTATTGCTTTTTTCCTTTTCAATTTTTCTGTTTATGTTCAAGGTCTTTGAAATTTCTTCTTCATGGAATTTTTGATAATTTCCATCTTTTCCTCCATTTTATTTTTATCACCCTCTTCTGACTCCTTCTCTTCTGATTATAGTTTCTTTGGGGGTCTGATCTCTGTGCTTCAGCTTCAGTTCCTGCACTGGGAAATTAATGGTTTCCCAGCATAGTCACTGCCCCACCTTACTTTTGAGTGGCCAAAACTGGCCTCAACTGGATGCTGTGCTCCTCCCTCAGGCTTAGGGGAGTGCAGCATAGCTCTCCACATGCATAATACCCTATCCTAGTTACCAGTCTCACTGCCTCTATTCATTAGTTCTCTGACCCACCATGAACAGTTCAGAACCTGCTTTCCCTAGCACTAGCACAGTATGGTTTTCCTGATACCAGTACTTCTGAAGTACTGGCACTTCAGAGCTCTGTAGCACTGGCACTTCTGGGTTGCAGCCCCAAGCAAGCTTTTACTCCTAAAGGGATGTGGTCAAACTGTCTTCTGAGACCTAGGGAAGCTTCCACAGCCTAGACACAGGGTCTCTATAACACTAGAAAGAGGGAGAGAGGACCAGAGTGTAAGGGATGTATAAGTGTGTTGGGTCCTTAAGTCTACTAATACATCTTTGCACCTCATAGCATGGGAGGTGGTGGAGTGATCCTGAGTGAATACAGGGTCAATGAGCATCCGTTCCTGGGTTTTAGTTTTCAAAAATCTTAGATTCTTGGGGTCCTAGACCACAGAAACAGCTGACATTGCTGGCATTCTGTTTGGGGGAAAATTTGACAGGTCATAGAGATCAGAGAAAATGTCTCATCTGCTATCTTGTTGTTCACATGATCTGGAAGTCACTGATTTGTTTTTATGATCCATTTGTCTTGTTCTCTTTGGCTCAGGTTTAATACGTCTGTTCAACATATTTCTAAAAGCACTTAGTTGTAGTCAGGGTGCCAGAAATATATGATTCACTAATTCATCCAATTAATATTTATGGAATGCCTACTATGTAGAGTACCATGTTTAGCACTATGGGGGATACAGAAAAGAACAAGACAAGATCCCTCCTTTAGGTACTAATTTGAAGTCAAATGAGGTAAAATGTGTGAGTGTACCAGGACAAAGAAAATAGGTTAAAAAAAGTGTTGTGAGACTTCAAAGGAAGAAGTGGGATAAAGATATTTCAGCTTTAGCTAAAAGAATAAGCAAAGTTCTGAGGCAGAAAAGTCTAGGGCATGTCTGGGGAATGACTTGGTTAGCTTGAGTGAATGAACGAATGAATGAATTAAAAAAAGAATTTATTAAGAACTTACAACGTGCTAAGAATGGCTTAAGTGCTAAGGATACAAATATGCAAAAGTGAAGACAATTCCTCCCCTAAAGGAGCTAACACTCCAACAGGGAGAAATAACATGTAGGGGAGTAGTGGCTAGAGAGAGCTATTTTGGTTTGGAAAGTTACAAGGGTGGTGAGTGGAACTTTAGGGAAGTATCTTGATACATTCGTTCCAGGATTAATGATCTAGCTGATTAAATTATGGTTCCAGAACTAGAAAGGGTAGAGGATAAGATATACACATGGCTGGTGAAGCAATGTGAAAGCTCACTTCTATGAAGAGAAGTTCTGGAGCCTAGACCTAAATCTAGTAGGCTAATAAAATACTAAACTAGATATAACTGGCAGCCACCAATCAGGACAGCGAGGTCCATAGGGATTCTATCCAGGAAAAGGGCAGAATGAAACGAAGGCTAGTGAGGAGCTGTCTGGAGAATGTCAGGTAAGTGAAAACTGATGTAATATAAGGGTAAAAAGGAGCCAGAATGCATTCATGGATTCAGAGCTAGAAGAGATCTTACATATCATCTAATCTACTCCCTACATTTTACAGATAAGTAAACTGAGGCTAAGAGAGATGAAGTGATTTGCCCAAGGTAACACAAATAAATCTGAGAGTCAGGATTTGAACTCAGGAGATCATCTGATTCCAGTTCCTTTTACCACATCCTGGAAAGCCTTGAGTGTTAAGCTAAGAAATTTACATTTTATAAGCAGTGCTATGTGATGCAGAACTTTGAAGTCTATCTAGACCATGCACTTTGGACAAGTGCTTAGAAAGATTTAAATATGTTCTTTTAAAAAAAGAAAAACCATTCATTTTATGTGCAGGCACTCCTGCTACACACACACACACACACACACACACACACACACACACACACATACACACACACACACGCTGTAGTGGCCACCTGTCTGGTCAAGCATATACTGTGCACCCCATCCCTTCCCTTGGGTGTTCATGTATGAGTAGTTTAGGAGGACTTTCAGGGGGACAGAATTATATTCTGGGAGGAAGCAAGAATTTGTGTAGCTCAAAGGGCTAGAGATAGTCATAATGAATGAAGCAGAAGATAAGTTAAAATCAGGATCACCTCCAGTCCAGTGCAACTAGCAGAGAGGGACATTTAGAGTTCAGGAGCTAAGGGATTATTTGTTTACTCCTATCGTTGTTGTTGTTATCTAGCATTTGTATGGTGCTTTAAGATTTGCAAAAGGCTTAATAGTTATTATCTCATTTTATCCTCACAACAACCTTAGGAGATAGACACTACTATTATTTCCATTGTACAGATGAGGAAACTGCAGAATTCAGAGATTAGGTTATGTGACTTGCCCAGGGTCACACACATGGTCAGGGTCTAGTATTTCTGACTTCAGCTCCAGTGCTCTAGCAGTCACCTCTGGTTGCCTCCTCATCTGATACAGGTAAAGAACAGGTAGTCATGTGAATGGAGCAACTGTTTCATTTTGTCCCATTCACAGCACTATGAGTGAAAAGTGAGCTCTGGAACCCAGTTGTGAGCAATTGACTGCATCCTTTAGTATCCTCAGAACCTTCTTTGGCTGAAGGAGTCTCACTACTTCTTTTACATTCCTTATCTTCTACATAACTGTCCATGGTATGTGGCCTTAAGCAGCAGCAAGAATATAAGTAAAATCTAGCTCTTTAACTCAGTAGAGTGTTACCTTTGCCTCTCTCTCTCTCATCTCTTGGGCTAGACCCAAAGGAGAATATACTCATTAAAGGCACTTTTTTCTGCTTTGTGTAGCAGTGGGCACTATTAGCTATGATTTCATTAATGTAGGAAATTCACTGATATAGAACTCCCTCCTCTGATGCAGATGAGAAACTCTTGTATAACTTAGAGCCTTAGAGTTGCTTTGGGGCATGGAGAGGTTAAGTGACTTGCATGCGGTCACATGACTGTCACAGGAAGGGCTTGAACCCCCAGGGTCTTCCTGACTGCAAGCCCAGTTCTCTAACCAGCATATCAATATATCTTATTAGACAATTTAATAATGAAGCAATTGTGATCTATTACGTGCCAAAACCCAGTTAAACATTTAAATTTGAGACAGTTTAACAGACACAGTCACTATTCACTGTTTTTTAGAAACTCCAGTTTCTATACATGAATGTTGAATATTGGATGTTGAATCATCAGAATGGAAAAACACCTGGACAAAAATAACTCATGTTTTCCTCTCCTGATTCCCTACTCTGAAAGAAATTTAAGCACATTATGATTTAATGATATGGCTTCTTAGAAGATCAATATCAGAAGCATTCCATTTGGAGGATATTTCTCTGTCTTTTGCAAAATTATAGTTTATGATATTGTCTACGATATTACCCAATATCCTTTATAAAACAACCTATACTCCCATTAGCTGCCTCTTGATGGAAAGGTGTCTGAGTATACACCTACCTTTAATGTTGATGAGAGGGATATTAGTTTAATGGGATTGGTATACAGCAAGAGTTCTATTATATATAAAAATAATCTATAGTCTCCTTGTCATAGATGCTTAGGTGAACTAAAGCCTCACTAGCAAAACTCGTGTTTCTCTTAGTCACATCCAACCTCTCTCTCTCGTAATAATAGCTAATATTTATAAAGTGCTTTAAGATTTGCAACAACACTTTACAGATCCTCACAACAGCTCCATGAGGTAGCGCTATTATCTTCCCCATTTTACAGATGAGGAAGCTGAGACAAAGAGATAACTAAATGACTTGTCCAGGATCAAAGCTATTAAAATTTGAGGCGGGATTTGAATTCTGGTCTTTTGGACTCTGAGTCCTACACTCTATCCACTGTACCACCTAGCTGCTATCCATCCTCAGAAGTCCCTCCTCAGTTTTCCCTTATGCCTGTACGTATAAACAGAAATGTGCTTGTAGGATCATAGAATCTTAATTTAGAAATGGAATTGACATTTAGCCCAAACCCTTCATTTTTTAGAAGAGGAAACAGCCAAAGAGGTTAATAGTTAAGTAAGCTTTATGAAATGTGGGCCTGCTTATAAACACACACACACACACACACACACACACACACACACACATAAAACCACTTTAGTGGTTATTTTAAGCCTCTGTTATAGAGAAAAGAATATGACTTGAAATTACAAGGCAAATCTTGCTCTCTCCTTTTCTTTTTCCCTGTGTCGATATAACCTCTGACTCAGGAGGTCCATAATGAAATGTGGTATCCCAGTAGGTCATGTGTTTCCATTATTTTTGAGCAGCAACATCCAAATAAAAGACAAATGAAAACTTTCTCTTCTTGACACTGAAAAAATTACTGGCATGACATATGGTAATTCATTAAAGGATTCTCATTCATCAAAACAATTCATTTTTGTATGAAGAGGCTGAATAAGCTGTTTTTCACTGATTTCATTCTGCAAGACTTTCTGGTCACATGTGGCTTCAGTTATTTGTTGCAATTGTGATCTTAAATATTGAGAACTATTTGAAAATTTTGAAATATACAACATCAAAGAGGGAAATTTGTGCTGAGATATCCATGTGTAAGCTCAAATCTCACCCCCTTATGTTTTCCTTCTTGCATTTCAATGATTTAAGGCAAATTTGTCATGATACTTTTTAGAAATCACTGAATATGATAAACCCAAGGACCCCAGTTTCTGGGAGAAGAACTCACTGTTCAACAAAAATTACTGGGAAAACTGGATAACAGTGTGGTGGAAACTGGGCATAGACCAATGCCTGATACCGTACACAAGAATAAAGTCCAAATGGGTACATGATCTAGGTATAAAGATTGATACTATAAACAAATTAGTGGAGCAAGAAATGGTGTATTTATCAGATTATGGAGAATGGGGAAAGTTTTGACTAAACAAGAGAAAACATTATGAAGTAAAAAATGGATAATTTTGATTACATTGAATTGAAAAGTCTTTGCACAAACCCAATGTAACCAAGATTAGGAGGGAAGCAGAAAACTGGGAAAGAATTTTTGCAACTAGTGTCTGTAATAAAGGCCTCATTTCTAAAATATATAGAGAACTGAGTCAAATGTACAAGAATACAAGTCATTCCTCAACTGGTAAATGGTCAAAGGACATGAACAGGCAGTTTTCAGAGTAAGAAATTAAAACTATCTATAGTCATATGAAAAAATGCTCTAAATCACTATTGATTAGAGAGATGCAAATCAAAACAACTCTGACATTCCACATCATACCTATCAGATTGGCAAACATGACAAAACAGGAAGATGATAAATGCTGGAGAAGATGTGGGAGAGTTGGAACACTAATTCATTTTTGGTGGAGCTGTGAGCTAATTCAATCATTCTGGAGAGTAATTTGGAACTATGCCCAAAGGGCTACAAAAATGTGCATACTCTCTGACCCAGCAATACTGCTTCTAAGACTGTATCCGCAAGAGATCATAAAAATGGGAAAGGGTCCCACATGTACAAAAATGTTTATAGCAGCTCTCTTTGTGGAGGCCAAGAACTGGAAATCAAGGGGATGCCCATCAATTGGGGCATGGCTGAATAAATTGTGGTATATGAATATAATGGAATACTGTTGCACTATAAGAAATGATGAACAGGAAGACTTCAGAGAGGCCTGGAAAGAATTATATGAACTGATGCTGAGTGAAAGGAGCAGAACCAGAAGAACTTTGTACACAGCAACAACCACAGCATGTGAGGAATTTTTCTGATAGACTTACTATTTCATTGCAAAGCAAGGACTTAAAAAATTCCCAATGGACTCTTGAGGCAAAATGCCTTCCTCATCCAGAGAACTATGGAATTTGATCACAGAATGAAGGAGACCATTTTCTTTTGTATTATGTTTTGTTTTGTATTATGATTTCTCCCATTCATTTGAATTCCTCTATGCTACATGACTAAGGTGAAAATGTATTTAATAGGAATGTATGTGTAGAACCTATATAAAACTGTATGCCATCTCAGGGAGGGAGTGTGGAGGGAGGGGAAAAAAATCTAAACTATATGGAAGAACACTGTAGATTGTAGAACACTGAAAACAAACAAAATAATTTAATTAAAAAAAAAGAAATTACTGAATAGATTCCTTCCCCCTCCTTCCCTCCTGCCCCTTTCTCGTAGAAATGTACATTGTGCTTATTTGAATTTAATATTGAACCCTTAAATCCTTTGAACATGGTGACATTGGATATGATAAAGATTCTATTGACGATATTGCTAAACTGGAGGAAAATTGCATGTTTCTAAATTACCTACGAACAGGACTTCGGTTGAAATTAAGAAACAATTGCTTTATAAAATCATAGAGTAAGAAGGGAAACCAAAATATTCTTTCAGTTCATCTAATATAGGGATTTCTTTAGTGGGGAGAGTAGCATAAAAATATAAGTTGCTTCCTCTTTGCTTAGAAATTCTCAGAAGGGGATCCTGTTGCCTCATTACCTAATATAGTATGTTTAAACACTTCACAACCATAAGGTTGCACTTCTCAACATCCAATCTATATCCTTTTTGCTGCAGTTTAAAATCTTTCTTGCCCTGTTCTTGATAAAAAAAAAAAAAAAAACAACTTATCACCATCTACTCAAGTAACATTTTTAGTTCATTTTTCTCATGCTTGATTTTTTTTTCCTCTTCACCTCTGTCTCTTGGCTTCCTTGAGTTGCTTTCAGCTAAATCACATATTCTATGAGAAGCCTCTCCTGATCCCTCTAAATTCGATGTTTATTGTTTCTATTTTATGTTGTATATATCTTGCGTATACACAGTTCCTTGTATTTTTTCCTCTCCTATTAGACTGTAAGCCCCTTGGGAGTAGGGACTATCTTTTGCCTTTCTTTGTATCTTCAGTGTTTTATGCAATGGTTGGCACATATAGTAGGTACTTAACAAATGTTTATTAATTGATTTTGGAGATGTCTATATCTGTGATTTTATTAGTGTTAAGACACACTTCTTTGATATAGATCAGAAACTCATATATAACTTAGTCATACTTAAAGGTACAATGGCTCATGTGACATGGTCACACAATCAGTAAATGTCAAAGACAAGACTTGAACTCAGACTTTCTTGACTCTAAACCTGGTCTTCTGTCTATTTACACCACACTGCCTTTCTTCTTAGTTTTAAAGACTATTAAGTGCCCTTTTTAAACTTTTATTCTGACTACATAAACCCACTTCTCAGAGGATCTATTTTTTCCTCCAAACTTTATTGCTTGTGAACCCACTCAAAATTCCTCTTATCGTGCTTCACTCATTTTCAGAGCCCCAAATGGAACACACTTTAATTAATTAAGCCTTGATTTTCTTGTATTGTATTTGTCTTTGTATTATTTATAGCACCTTGTGCAATACCTGCAGTAGGGATGGATGAAATATTTGTGTTTTATCTATTTATTCTTTTTGGGGAGCTCTTCTCCCCTCCTCCACCCAATACTTACCATGTGTACCATGGAATGGGGTTTAGAATTAATCTTGAGTTCAGCAAATTAGTGTAATTGACCCAAGCCCTGCATGCTCTCTGGCCTGATGTTATTGGCAGCAGAGGTCAAAGAGACATCTCTTAAGAGGGAAGGTAGAGCCTGGAGCTATGTGTGTGTGTGTGTGTGTGTGTGTGTGTGTGTGTGTGTTTGTCCTTCATTGCCAAAGAAGACCATGCCATCAGAGAAATGATGACATGACTTGCACTTGACTTTGTTTTGAGTGAGGGAGGGCTGTGCAGGTCACCAGCCTCACTTCTCCTCCAGAGCCATCTGAATCCGGTGACCCAGGATGAGGCAATTGGGATCAAGTGATTTGCCCAAAGTCACACAGCTAGTGAGTGTCAAGTGTCTGAGGTGAGCTTTGAACTCAGGACCTCCTGACTCCTGCCCTGGTGCTCTATCCACTGTACCATCTAGCTGTCCGAGAGCCTGGAGTTAGTGCTTTAAGAGATCCAGAGGCTTGAGTAAAAAAAAAAAAAAAGTCTATAATCATTCTACCTCCATATCCAACACACAGTCCTCGTAGCACTTGTCCTTTGTTCTTAAAAAGGACCATGACATTAGGAAGGTGATGCCATGACTTGCAAGTGAACTGGGTGTAAGTGATGGGGGGCTGTGCAAAGTCACTAATCTCACTTTCTCCTTCAGAGCCATCTGGGTCCTGGGGCAAGATATAAATGAAGATGACTGGAGATTGCTGCGGATGCAGTGGAAGACCTTGGTGTTTTTAAGCTAAGGTCTTTCCCAGGTCTCAGTTTGACTAAGGCAAGGCCCATTCAGTGATTTAGGTTAGGTAAGAAATGAACTCGTAACAGTTATTATGCCGCAGAATTGCTGGTAGTGACTGCTGAATAAATAAATATCTGTTGAATTGCTGATTTTATCCTTGTATTTATCATGTTTGGCTTTTCATCATACTTGTTCAGCATGTGCAGTCTTCGGGCACTCCTCACATGTGGGATTTTTTGAAAGCTACCCAGGTTTAAGACCTATTTTGGGGTCAATCTCTCCCTAACATCATAGCTCACAAGCCCTCACAATTTTACCAGACCAATGAGAAAATCTGTTGTTGTTTAATCACTTTTCAGTTGTGTCTGACTTTTTGTGATCTCATTTGGAGTTTTCTTGGGATATATACTGGAATGATTTTCCATTTCCTTCTCCAGCTCATTTTACAGATGAGGAAATTGAGGCAAACAGGGTTGTGGCTTGCCCAGGGTCTTATAGCTAGTAATTGTCTGAGGCCAGATTTGAACTCAGGAAGATGAGTCAGGATCACCTAACTCCAGGCCCAGGGCTCTCTCCACTGTGCCACCTAGCTGCCCAAGATAACCTATTAGTTCGAAGCAAAGGGTAAATAAAGTATATATAGTCTCTGGGTTTATTCTCCCAGCCTGATCACCGAAGGCAGATTGAATCCACAGAGTCATTTGTCTTCTAAGAATAGGAGGAACCCTGAATGGTTGGGAGTGATTTTTCTAATTATATAGCTCATGAGCCCTACACTAATGTGTATTATCAATTAATATCAATTAGGCAATGAGTTTTTATAGGGAGTATTTACTAAGGTGGTATCATAAGTCCAAAATATTATCCCCTAAAGTGTGCGGCACACTTTCCTACTGGTACACACTGAGTTTAGGGGAAAGTGGGTTCAAGCTCTGCTGGCATTTGTGGCAAAGGGTTAATCCATACTTTGGTTGCTGGAAATCCTTTTCCCTGCTTCTTGGGAGTCCTTATAAATTTCTCCTTAGACATGAAGTTGCTTTTCTTCTTGGGCTCTTTGTAGAACCTTTAATAACCTTCCATTATTGTGTCTAGTTTGTTCTCACCTTCCTATACATATACAACTTTCAGTTATTGCTCTCATAAGGGATATTGCCAGGATATGGATGAAAAAGTTCCAATCAACTGGCACTCTGAAGTTTCACAAGGTCTTCCTCTAGCCAAGGGGAAGTCACTAAGAATAAGGACAAAACCTAGCCTAGGGGGTCTTATTTTTCTCCTTTTCCCAAATTGTTTCTTACCAGGGACTTGGATCTTTCTTCTCTCTCCTACAAGATGCTTAAATTCCTGGGTTCTCAACTGGTCTTCTATTTTATATAAACCCACAGGGCATGGAAACGTGTAGTTAGGGCATCTCACGCTCCTAAAGGGATATCTCTGCTGATTCACTTCTCTGATTCAAATAATGCTGCTTGCTGATCCTTCACTACCATTCCCCACAAAGTCACTGATGCCTTGTCAGAGGTCTGATGATAGGCTGTTGTACTGCAAAATGGTTGTGTGGTATTCCTGGGAGTTGTTTCCAAAGACATTCTCCCTTTAGGTTCTCTGCTATTCTCTGATGAGTTTTAACTCCCACACAGCCTTCTCACAAGAAGGTGCCTTTACTTTTTTAGTCATAGTCTCAGACTATTTCATCTCTTTTTGTGAGTTCAGGTGCAGCTGCACCCAGTCAGCAGCAAAGTCCACAGCTCTGGCTTTTTAACTCCTTTGACTCTCCCTCAGCTGTCACTCTCTGGCCTCACTCCATTATTTGATTTGGCATGAGAAAATTTGTTTAAACTTATTTTAACCTCTGTCAGATCCTATCTTATCCATCCATATCACCTCAGGAGTTTCACTTAGTAGGACTATAAGGAGTCCTCTACTTTTAGTCTTGCATTCCAGCCAGTAACAAAATCATTGCCCTCTGTATACATGCTCCACACCCCTATGATAATGCCCTTGGGGACATAGACCATTATTCCACTTTTATTCATCTTTGTATTACCAGTGTCCTATGTATAGTAGGTGCTTAATACAAATTTGAATTGAATTTAATAAAATTATGAAACATAGGGGACTTCCCTTTCCCCTTCCACGTTAAGACATTCATTAGACTGACTTTTTTGTAACTTCTTGTCTCTTTCAAGACTACTCTTAATGGTCATATTATCTACTTTAGCCTGTATACAAATTTTTGACAGGTCTGTACACCTATATCTTTGTTGAGGCTGCAATGCTACTCTGTGACAGGAAACTGAACTAATTTTGTGGGAATTGAGAGTTAACTTTAAAAAATATTAAAATATCTTAGATTCATATAACATTTCCAGATTTTTCAAAGTACTTTAGTATATATTACATTTGCATCAACCCTGTGAAAGGGAGGGCAGAATTCCCCATTTAACAAACGAAAAATTTGAGGCACAAAGGGATTGAATATTAGTGGTATCACAGGTCTCCTTTTTTTCTATCACAAAGTTCTTTCTACTAGACCATCATAATATAGTGTCACATGAACACTCTTGAGTCAGAGTACACTGAGCTCAGACTACCTGTGTGATCTTGGACAAAGCACTGAAACTTCCTTATATCTCAGTTTCTTCATCTATAAAATAAAGTTGTAGACTAGCTAGCCTCTGAATTCCCTTCAGCTTTTAACTCTATGATCCCATGAATGACCTGACAGTTCATAGTAAAGGGAAAGTGAGATTAATTCATACTTAAAATTAATGTTTAAATGCTCTTGTTTAAACTTGACATGCTTTCCTTATAACTACATTGCTATTTCATATTTAGCTTATGATCTAGAAAGATGGCTGAATACTTTTCTGAGACTAATTTAATTAATTCTCCCAGTTTGTATTTGGGAAATCTTTGTTCTTCCCTGAGTCAAGGGTGGTAGAGTAGAAAAAAATCCCACTCAACTTAGAGTCAGTGGGCCTGAGTTTGAATACCAGATTTGCTACCTATAAAACTTCTCAGTCATTTAACCTCTATGGGCCTCAATTCCCTCAGTTACAAAATGTGAGGGGGTTGGATTTGGGCACCTCGAGATCTTCAATCTTAAATTGTATCCAAGATGAGTTTGTTTTAAGAGACCTTCTTTTTCTGCCAACTTCTCCACTCTTTCTAAATTATTTAGCAGTTGATTTTCATATAGAAGCCCCTTTCCTTTTGATTGAGTGCTGCTTCTTAGCCTACTGACTCAATAACTTCTCTTAAATTTAATATGAAGGTAGAAAACATTTATCCTTCTTCTGTGCTTTAAATTTCTTAGAGGGTAAGCACTTCTTTAATGATGTCTCACCCTCGATTATTAGGGTTTCCAGAGGAATCCAACAGGGGAAACAGTTCATCACTGAGGTTGAAATATCCAACAAATCTACTTAATGTGCCCATATAAGAATTAATAGACAGCAGTAATTAGTAAATACCACTTTTCTCAACTTAAAACCTAAAATGCCCCATTCTTTATGATGGTATATTGTTAAACAAATTTCTCAGATCTTTAGTAAAGCTGTCAGACAAAGGTATTAGCTACCCATTTTTTTTTCTCTGCCAAAGTTCAAGGGACAGTAAGCTTCTTGGAGGAGTATAATGTCTATCATGCTGTGAGAAACTCTTATATGCCCAACATTTGCTTTTAAGTAAGTAAAATATTCTTTTAAATAAGTAAAATATTCTTCAAATGCTGCTGGAATACCCTGGTTCCCAAAGAATAAAAACTGAAAATCATACAAAGGGGAATAGAGAGATAAACTGTTAACAATAGGAAAGATATGAAAAAACTATGATACAAAAGAAATGATATAAAGCGCACCTTCTGATCAATGTAGGATTAGCCAAGAATAGAGGCCTACCACATAGGAAAATTCTGGAAAAACTAATGGAAAGCCCATGTGCTCCATTGGTATCTTATTCATACCAAAGGATGCCCTCCACAGATTTACATGGAGATGGGGACAGGTCATGTAGAATGGGAAGTCATGGATGAGTAACGATCTATATCACTGAAGGGAGAATCCACATTGATGAGGTCACAGTTTCCTTAGATGATAATGGCAAAGGTGGTAGACGACTTGAGTCTTTTGTGTACGTGTGGGGTAGGGTGAGGGTGATTTACTAAATCCTAAAGTTAGATATGAAAACCATGTATATAAAGTTGAATAATAAAGCTCAAGTTCCTCTTTTCTTTCTTCCTTTCTTCCTTTCTTCCTTTTCTTCATGATCTTTTCAGGTGGTAACACATGTACATATCCCTAGCCTCTCTCACTTATCTGTCAGTGGTTTTCTTTGTCTTGAAGAAAACTAAAAAAAACTTTAGTAGTTATTCCTGAGTTCCCTTTCAATCTTCCTCCCACAGTAGTAGCCACCTAAGTAACCTAGGACAGCATGGATCTTCCAGTAGTCTGCTAATGTTTAATAACCAGACCTCTGGAAAAAAAAAAAGCACACAGGACACATTTTTAAATTTAATCTGCATCATTATGTTCTCCATAATTTTAAGTCTAGAAATCAGCAAAGCAATAAATCAAATCTTCGTTTTTAGTACTTGCCAGTTCATGAGGGTAAAGTAGGAGCATATATCTGTTGACTTGAATTTGAATTTATTGAAAGGGGGAAAAAAAATCCCTTCATTTAAAGCTTTCTGTGGAAAAGGGAGATTAAAAAATTCCTTTTGGTTTTGGACTAAAAAAACAACAAAGGAACAGAGTTGGACTACATCCATAAAGCAGGTTGGGCAAATTCTCATGATACTACCCTACTGGACAGAGTTTCTGTGGAGTTAAGGCACTGCTCCTCCCTTCACCTCCCTTATCTCCCTATCTCTGCCAAAGCATAGAAAATGTCTAACCTTTAAGGTAAACTGATACTGAAAAGATATAACTTTTGGAAGACAAAAGGTGCTTGGGAAATACAACTCAGATAAAGGATTCCCAAACTCCCTTTAAACACAAACCCTGTTCACCAAATATATGTGAAAATTTTATGAAAAAGAAAATAAAGATCATAGAATTTAGAACTTGAAGGTACTTTATTGACCATCTGGTCCAAACTATTCATTTTACAGATAAGGAAAGTGAGGCCTAAGGTGGATAAATGATTTACTCAAGTCCACAAAATGAGCCAGAATTAGATACCATCCAGAATGATTGGGAGTGGAGGAAGGAGGTGAGGTGAGGTAGGGGGTAGCAGGGGTAGCTAGGTGGCAGAGTGAATAGCGTTCCAGGCCTGGAATCAGGGAGATCCATCTTCCTGAGTTCAAGTCTAGCCTCAGACACTTACTAGCTGGGCAAGTCATTTAACCCTGTTTGCCTCAGTTTCTTCATTTGTAAAATGAGCCAGACAAGGTAATGGCAAACCTCTCCAATATGTTTCCCAAGAAGATCCCAAATGGGGCCACGAAGAGTCAGACATGACTGAAAACAACTGAACAATAATGAGACGAGAATTTTCTAAATAAAATGAATACAGACCTTCCAAAAAATTTGAAAGTGACTTTTGAAAAACTATCATTATTATAAGAAGCCATAATGGTGTGGTGGATAGGGAGATCAACCTTGGAGTCAGGAAAACCTGTGTTGAAGTTCTGCCTTCAAAACATATTGGTTATATCATGACAGGAAAGCATGCAACTTATCCGTACTTGAAGGAAACTCAATAGTATTGCAAGTCACAGAGGAGTTCCCAATCTTCCCTGGTAGAGGAGCCTCTGCTGCATCAATTCCCTATACTGATAAGTTATAGGTTTGGATACTGACGCACAAATACTACCAAATGACTCTTACCTAAATTGTTGTGTGGAGATCTTAGGATCACTAATTTAGAGCCAAAGGGACCTTCGAGTCATCTGCCCTACCACCTCATCTTTTAAAGGAATGGAAGGCCCAGACAAGTTAATATTCTGTTCCTTCACCTCTACTTGTTGGTTTCTCTGGCCTCCTTCAAGACTCACCCTCTACAGAAGGCATTTCCTAATCATTTCCCTTCTACATTAGTGCTTTCTCTCTGAGTGCTTTTTGTTATTCAACCATTTTTCAGTTGTGTTCAACTCTTGGTGACCCCATTTGGGTTGGCAAAGGTACCAGAGTGGTTTGCCATTTCCTTCTCCAACTCATTTTACAGATGAGGAAATGGAGGTCAACAGGGTTAAATGACTTGCCCGAGGTCACACAGCTAGTAAGTGCTTGAGGCCAGATTTGAGCTCAGCAAAATGAGTTTCCCTGATTTCAGGCCTGGCACTCTGTCCATTGTGCCATCTGGCTGCCTCTGAGAGTACTTCTACTTATACCGTACATATCTTCTATCCATACAATATTTTCATGTTGTCCTCCTCATTAAACTGTGAGTTTCTTGAGGGCAAGGACTATTCCCTTACCTTTCTTTGTGTCCCCCAGGTCTTAGCATAGTGCCTGGCCCATAGAAGGCCCTTAATGGATATTTGTTGACTAACTGGCCCAAGGTTGTACAGCTAGTAATTGACAGAACAGGGTTTGAACTCAGAATTTTTTTACCTCAAATCTAGCACTCTTTCTACTCCCTCTACACTACACTAGTAATTTTTCAGTTGATGAGGGCTGAAGAGGCCATTCTGAAATTTTTATTAGGGTCTCAGCATTTAAACTTAGAAAACTTATAAAAATATATGGGAAAATTAGAAAGCAATATGGAAGACATTAGATTTGGACTAGCTTGCTACATCATGTGGCAAAATAAGATAAAGATATGTGACTTAGGAATAAAAGGTCACATCATAAACAAATTAGAAAAACAATGAAAATATTGTCTATCAGATCTATGGACAAGGGAAGAATACATAATAAAAAAGAAGAGGGATTGTTGAAGATAAAATGGATAATTTTTATTATATAAAATTTAAAAGATTTTACACAAAGAAATCCAATACAGCCAAGATTAAAAAGCAAACAAGTAATTGAGGGAAAAATCTTTGCAGTGAGTTTCTCTGATAAAAGTTCAGTTTCCAAGATATATAAGGAACTGATTCAAACTTACAAGAATAAGAGTCATTCCCCAATCGATAGTTTAAGGATATGAGTAGTTCTCAAGGGAAGAAATCCAGGGTCTCTATAGACATATGAAAAATAATGCTCCAAATTACTAATAATTAGAGAAAAACAAATTAAAGCAATTCTGGCATTTTACCTCATACCCCTCAGATTGGCAAAGATGTGTGTGTTTGTCCTTCGTTGCCGAAGAAGACCATGCCATCAGAGAAATGATGATATGACTAGCTACTTGACTTTGTTTTGAGTGAGGGAGGGCTGTGCAGGTCACCAGCCTCACTTCTCCTCCAGAGCCATCTGAATCCGGTGACCAGATATTCATCAGGATGACTGGAGATGACCCAGGTTGTGGCAATTGGGGTGAAGTGACTTGCCCAAGGTCACACAGCTAGTGAGTGTCAAGTTTCTGAGGTGAGATTTGAACTCAGTTCCTCCTGACTCCTGCACTGGTGCTCTATCCACTGTACCACCAAGCTGCCCTGGTAAAGATAATAAAAAAGAAAACAATAAATGTTGGAAGGGCTATGAGGAAATGGGCACATTGATGCATTATTAATAGAACAATGAATGGGTCCAATCATTTGGGAAAGCAAATTGTACCTATAAACAGAAAATTAATTAAACAGTGAATTTCCTTTGAACCAATTATACCCCACTGCTAGACCTATGCCCCCAAAGAGATCAGAGAAAGAGGAAAAGGTCCTATGTGTACAAAAATATTTATAGCAGCTCTTTTTTTTTGATGGAAAAAACCTAAAAATTAAAGAAATGTCCATCAACTGGGGAATAGTTGAACAAATTGTAGTATATAAGTGTAATGGAATACTATTATGTGATATAAAAATGAGAAAAAAGATTTATAAGATTCATAGAAAGACTTGTACAAACTGATTCAGGTGAGTAGTCAGAACGATGTATACTAAACCATTAATATTATAAAAAGAAACAACTTTCGAAGACTTAAGAATTCTAACCAACTAAATGATCAACTATGATTCCAGAGGACAGATAAAGAAGAACAATGCCCCTCCTCATGAGGGGGAGATATACTGCACTAATATGAAGAATAATAAATTCATTTGTGGATATGACCAATATGGCAATTTATTTTTACTACATTGATGTAATACAGTATACTTCCCTCCATCCTTTCTTACCCTTCCTTCCTTCTTTGCGTCTGTCTGTCTGTCCTTCCTTTTTAGTGAGTGAGGAGAGGTGAGAGAAAAAATGAGTGATTAATAATCAAAATAAAAATAAAATAAAATTTAAATTAAAATGTTATGATTGGAAGTTGATTTTGATGATTAGTACTTCTAACAAAATCCTTCTACATACAAAGTATCTTTTAAGTTTATCAATTATAATAAAATTAGCCTAACAATTCTGTGATATATTTTAATGTCATATAAATGGCAGTGATCTATGCAAGAGATGGCCACCACGGTCTAAAAACCATATGATGTAAGGATTCTCTGAATAGTGAAGTTTAGCCTGGAGAAAAGAAGATCTGGAGGGGATATGACAGTATCTTCAAATATTTAAAGGGAGGGGAGAGAGATTAGACATATCCAGTTTAGCTCCAGAGGTCAGAGATAGAAGCAATGGATAGGTATTATAAACAATAAATTTCTAGCCATTATATACATATACATATGTGTGTGTATATGTGTGTATGCATATATATCTATATATATATTTGTGTATGTATGTATACATATGTATATATGTATTCTACTTTGTAAGGAAATAAATTTCCTCCTTTGTAAGGAAGAATGTAATTTCCTTGAGGGCAAAGGACATTTCATTTTTGTCTTTTTATTTATTCCCAGTGGCAAGAAGAGTGCCTGGCACATCAGTAGATGCTTAATAAATGCTTGCCAATTGTTCACGAGAAGTAGAAGCAAGAAACTAAATAAATAGAAACTGGATAAATGATCTTTTAGGGATGTCAAGCCAAGGTCAAGAAGTCATTAATTAGGTATCTACTATGTGCTGGGCATGGAGTTAAACACTGGGAAATCAAAGAAAGAGAAAAGAAGAGTCTTTGGTCTCAAGGAACTCCGTCTCATGGGAGAGACAGCATGCAATTAACTATGTACAAACAGTATCTAAGCAGGATAGATTGGAGATTATCTTGTAGTAGTAGACACTCCTGTGATATGTTCAGTCCTCAGATCTTAGCAAGCTATTCACTTTTTTTTTGGAGGCGATTGGGGTTAAGTGACATGCCCAAGGTCATACAGCTCATACATGCCAAGTGTCTGAGGTCACATCTGAACTCAGGTCTTCCTGACTCCAGGACCAGTGTTTTATTCACTGTGCCACCTAGCTGCCCTACGTGTTATTCACTTTAAAAGGCAGTAGGAGGTGTGTCAGGAATATGCCAACTTGCTGCCAAAAAGGAAGTTATGCCAAGGTATATGGCATTTTGTGGCAATATGTTTTACTTTCCTGGGTCCTCTTAAGTTTTCTGTATTGGTGAGGTGGAGGTTTTTAAGGAAGTGGCAACTGTGATGAGCAAAGGACCAACATGGGGGTAGATTAGGGAAGAGAAATGGAAGACAGCAAACATTTATATAGTGCCTGCTATGTGCCAGGAACTGTGCTAAGTGATTTTTACAAACATTATCCCATTTGATCCTCACAATGATCTTGGGAGGTAGGTGCTACTAGACCCATTTTACAGTTGAGGAAATTGGGGCAAACAGAGTGAGTGTCTGAGGCCAGATTTGAACTCATATCTTCTTGCCTCCAGAACTGCACAGCACAGCAACTGAAGGTCATGCTTGAACATACATTTGAGTTTTCATCTGTTTAAGAGGTTAAGGAAAGACCTTGTCTATTTGCAACAGACAAAAAATATGGGATAGATGCTGAGGCTATATTCCATCAGGCAAAAAAATAGGAGGACACACCTCCTACTGCCTTTTAAAGTGAATAACATGTAGGACAGCTAGGTGGCACAGTGATGATGACAGTGAGATGATAAGAGTGGAGCATGATGACAGTGTCACATTACTTGCTCTCAGATAACAAGAGTATTCAAGTACACCACAGTACTTATTTTCTATAGACATGCCTTCCCTGGCCCCTTCCCCATCTCTGTGTAGAAGTGCAGCTATTCAGTAGGGCAAGATATGGTGGTTTGTGTGGTTGTCAGACATTTGCCAAGTTAGAGGGTCCCAAGTCCATGTGAGTGGGAATTTTATATCTGAAGGTGAATGGGAGGCTTTGTTGAGGTAGTCAAGGGCAAAACAGGACACTGGCACATCTTTGTTGCCTTTTAGGGAAAACTAATCTCCCTCTCATCCTTATCCCCTAAGTGTGTGTGCTATGTTGTACAGTTGAGAAAATGAATGAAAAAGTCCATTTGTTAAGTACTTGGTATATGTCAAGCACTGTGATAAGCACTGGAGATACAAATACCAAAATGAAGACAGTCCCTGACCTCAAAAAGCTTACTTTCTAATAAGGAAAAGACTGTGCATAAGGGAGTAGAGGCCAAGTTTTGGTTTGGAAACTTACAAGGAGAATGAATGGAGCTGTATGGAAATGAATCAGTCTACCCTTTCTAGTAGCAGTGGAAGCATTAATTTGATTTTGATTCTAGAAGTGAAAAATAGTGGAAGGAGAGAGGCAAGAATGACTGCTAGCCAGGTGACTGGCAAGAATATGGCAGGAAGTAAAGTGAATCATGGCTGGAGTGGTTAGCTTGATACGATGGGTTGATAAACATAAAATGTTTATCCATAATCACTACCTGTGGGCTTTAGGATTGGAGTTCTAGAGCTAAAAAGGGTTAAATCTTCCAGGGCATGGTCTTTGGTCTAGGCAGCAAGGCAGCTATTGAAAAGATAATGGGGGCTTATACTTACAAAGTTGATTCTCTCCTATTTACTTAAACTTATAAACTCAGAGACATCTTTTACACTTCCCTCTTCTTCATACTCCATAACCTACCAGTTACCCAGTGCTTCTGATTGCATCTATAGAATACCTTTCCCATCCATCCTCTCCTTTTTAATTTCCACTGCCACTAATTTAGTTCAAAGATTTTTCACCTATCATTAACACTTTGGTCATAGCTTTTAAGTTGATTTTCTTGTATTCTTCACATAGCTGCTAAACAACCCCTCTAATGCATCAATCTGATCATGTCACTTCTCAGTTCCTAGAACTTTAATGACTATCTATTACTTATAGGTCAAAATGCAAACTGCATAGCCTAGTCCTGGAGGATTTCCACCTTTCTAGCTTTATCACACACTTCCATCTTTTACCCATTCGGTGCTCCAATCCAACCAAACTGTTGACTTCCTATCTTTGTCCTCTTCCCCTCTGTAGTATTCTGCTTACCATTCCCCATGTCCATAAGTAATTTTCATTCCCCATCTCAGTCTGTGGCAATCTTTCCCCTTCTTAAAGATCCAGCTCATATGCTACTTCCTCTATAAAGTCTTTCTTGTTCCCCTTAGTTAGAAGCATATTCCTCCCTTGATCTTTTCAGGTCATTCTATTTGACTCCTCCCAATTGTTTTTCAACTTGTATTTACATCCCCCACCCCATTCCTAACTAGATGGTAAGCCCTGTGAGGGCAACAGTGTCATGACTGATCTTTATATCTGGGATTTCTAACGTTTCGTGTTACACATTGTAGGCACTGGATAAATGATGATTGAAATTAATCCAAAGGTTCATTTCTAAAGCACTTCCAAAGGGATGGAAGATTTACTCATTTAAACCTGTTTCTCATACAGAAAAAATGCCTGATGAAATCCACAAAGGATGAAATACCATCTTTAGTAAATCTGCCTCCCATTGTATTTCCTTTGATCATGATAGAAAATAAATGCCAATGCATGGGAAGATTGAGAACATTATTAGATGTTACATAGGAGATCCAATGTGTACATGAACAGGTGTTTCAAAGGCCCTGCCACATAAGCTCTAAAAAAATACGTTTTGAAACTTTACATTTGTTGGCTGATGAGTATGTTTCCTAACTGTACTTTTTGCTGACAGGACTTTGTTGTTTTCTCTCTCTCTCTCTCTCTCTCTCTCTCTCTCTTTTTTTTCTCCAGCAGGAAGGCACAATCATTCTACAATACTGCCAAATATAACAAACATCTACAGATGGGTTGGTCTGCAGCTGGAGGCTTTAACTTTGTAGTATTTATCTGAAATATCAAAGCCAGCCGAGCAAGGCTAAAACAGAGTGGGCACAATTCACAATGTTTTGGCTCTGGAGCAAATAGCAGTTGAACTTAGTTTTTTCAGCTGAAATGGAATTTATGCAGATGTGCCTTGCACTAAATTCATTAAACAATTACATCCTGGTGCAGTTTTCACATTTTTGTAAAGAATTCGCATAAGCACTAATTAGATCTAAAACAATGTTACTGGGCAAATTACAGTGCTGATTGTTCAAGTAGTCTTACATTCTGCATCTGCTTTGCAAGGATGATGATAATTTAGGTGCAAGCAATACAAATGCTGCTTTTTGTTACATTTAATAGAAATATTTATTTCAAGTTTTGCTATAGATTAATTGATAATGTAGTCATTAAAAAAACCTTCAAATATTTTCTTGGAGGTAAAACTCCATCTGTGAAAAAAATGGTTGCTGCAACTTTTCTCGCCAGTGCAAACTCGAATCTTGTGAGAGAATTACTCTTGAAAGGCAGATCTGCATTTCATTTGGCTGCCAGCATGAACAGGATGAGCTAAATGACAGGCACAATTTCACAGTGCAGCATTTGCTCTAAAGACCAGCTTCCTCTCAAACACTGCTTCCAGTCATAGTGAGTGACTCATGTTAACTCTGGTTTGGTCAGTAGCTTCAAAACCATTGCTTAGCACTGGGGTATCATCTGGCACCTGATGGTTAAGGAGGTGGAAGTTTTGCACATTAACTTGCTATTTCCTATGTAAGTAAATAAAAAATGGATTTTGAGCAGAAAAATCTACTCCACAGAAGTGAGAGATTTCTGTTGTTGTTTCTATGGCAACTTTCATGAATTTCATCCTTATTCTGGGCATGCTGTAGCCCAAACTCACCTCTGTGCTGATGAACTCTATCGGGGGGTATGCTTTTATTCTTATGGAATCATCAAGTTTTAGAATTGAAAGAGATTTTCCAGGGATCATCTAGTTCATCTCCTGGGTTAATCAATGAATTTCCCTGCACCATGCCTGTAAATGGCTATCTAACCTCTCCTCACTCACTTTCACGTGTGGGAAACTCTCCTTACTTGGTCCATCCTTCTACAGTCCCAAATAGCAAGTAGTGCTTGTAAGTGTTATCGCAGTCCCTGGGAAAGAGGCTGACTTCTTGAAAGTTATGGTTGTTCCCTTTCTAATAATTACCCCTGCTTTTTGACTTCTAAAATGATCAGTTTTCACTCAATCTATATAAAATTTCTAAATAACAAAAAGTTAAAATCTCAAAGCCTACAAAGATTAAAAATGAAACTAATTCAATCAATGCTAAAATACAAGTTTGAAAAGCAACATTGATACCCTCTGGCAGAAAATTGATTCCAATGATTAATTCAAGAAATGAAATAAATAGTATGAAATGGACAGGTTATGGCATACTTGGACTTTAATATGTCTGTGATCTCATCATTGTATTTTTTTCTTTGCTATAGCCAATCTCACACGGTGTGAACTTAGTCCAGTTGTCCAATAAATCATGCACAGAGGATATACCCAATATGCTTTAGGTTTTTCTCTGTCATTTTGATTTGTGGGTACCAGTGCAAATCATGTTCATTTTCCTTCATACATTTCCTATATGGTTATTTCCTATGCCTTTCTTACAGGTAAGTCATTGTTGAGAATATGCTGTACCTGTGACCAGCTTGTTGGTGACATACAACTCTGACTGTTCAAAGACGGTAGCGTCACATGATTCCTAATCATGCAACATTCTTGGGAGAACCTAACTGTAGTTCACTTGCAATAGATGAAACAAAATTATTGATACCATCAAAAATTTAACTTCTATATTTCCTCACTTTAGTGAATTAATTTTCCAACCTTAATGCTACTATAACATCAAATTTGAATTTCTCCATTCTGATTTTTAAAAAAAGTTCATGTTGTGGATTTTTGTGATTAAAGAACAAGAACTTCAAAGAGATATAGACAACTAAGGAAGGTGCTGATTTCTAGAACTAAGTTAGGGAGTCTAAAAATGCTATGCTAGTTGAATTTGAAATTGTCTTTTTATGTTGGTTTGTTTGCTTAAAGTAGGATTTTGTAAAATGCTGTATGTACCTTAGAGGAATGTTAGCAGCTTGAAGGTAGGGATAGCTTTGGGTTTGGTCTAGGTATCCCTAAGTACCTAAGACAGTGCCTTGCACCATAATGGATGCATAATAAATACTCCTTGAAGTGAAGATTCCATTTTACCTATCTGGAAATGCAAAATTCAAGAAGCACAGATGGTGACATTTTTGGACTAAAAAGAAAGGATTCTAACTTGGACCAAAAATTCCTATTCCATTACATAGAGCAGAAATTTGATTCCATGTTTTAGTGTTTTTCTATTTTACTGTTCAGAGAAATGTGGGGAAGTTTTTATATTTTCCATTAGGCAGCTGGGTTGCAAAGTAGATAGAGCAATGGGTGTGGAGTCAGGGAGACGAGTTCAAGTTCCACATTAGACACTTACTTACTAGACATGTGAACCTGGGAAAATCATTTAACTTTTGTTTGCCACAGTTTTAACTGTAAAATGGAAACAATACCAACACCTATCTCTTCAGGTTGTTGTGAGGATCAAATTATACACACACACACACACACACACACACATATATACATACATATATATATATATACATATAATGATTAGCATAGTTGAATCTATAGAAACGCTAGTTATTGTTGTTGATGTTATTACAGGAGACAGAGTCCCAAACTTCAAGTCTGACCTTTGGCAAGTCACTTAACATCTCTCAGCCTCTTTTTCCTCATCTGCAAAATAATAATAATAGCGCCTATTTCCCAGGGTTATTGTGAGAATCAAATGAGATAATGTTTGTAAAATGCTTTGCAAATTTCTATGTACTGTGGAAAACCTCGCCATTATCAAAAGAAGCGATTGGAACAAATTGATTTCCAAGGACATAGAATAATAGGATTTTAAAGTTGGAAGGGATCTCAGAAATCACTAAGTCCAACTTCTCCATGTTTTAGTTGAAAAGACTGAGGTTTTTAGAAAGAATAAGTGATTCCCCAAAGTTATGCTGAAGCTAGGATATAAGCTTGGGATTTCTGACTCCATATTCCAGGATGCTTTCCATAATAACATCTAGCTCAAATACTCTGGGATTCTGTTCATCACCAGAACTGACCATATTTGTAGGCATAACATCAGAACAGGTTATTGTCTACATCTTGATTTTAGGGTTACTAAAAGGTGCCTGGAACTAAAATTATCTGCCTCAACCCCCTCCCTATCCCTCTTGGACTTCTAGGAATAACTAATATTAGAATCTCTTTTCAAGAATCTTATTAAGGTAGCCTCCTAATCTGGGAGCAGTAACACTTTCTCCAACTAACTATGTGCCAGCAGGGATTACTTTTTCTGAATGACTCCATCCACCCTCTACCACGCCATTATTGTGCAGTTGTAGAGGAGGATAAATTTCAGAGGGTTGGAGGAAGAGTGTAGGTTAGTTGTAAAAGGTATTTGGGCAACTAGTTTAGGGGTGAGGTTTGAGGAGGAAGATGAGAACATTAAGTAACTAGTAGCTGGTAGTTCCAGAGGGAAGTGGGGATACTGAAAGATGGAGCGAAAGGGCTTATAAACCAACCACCCACTTCGCAAGTCTGACTAAGGTTGGTTCTTTCTCTTATTATCTGCTTCCTTCACCATACTATACATAAAGCCACAAAATGAAGCGTTTTGGTGATGGAGAACCCACTACTTCCAGAGACAGCCCATTCCACTTTTGGTTAACTCAGTTTTTCCAGAAGTTTCTTCCTGTACAATATAAATCTACCTCTTTTCAAGTTCCCTCCATTGCTCCTAGTTCTGTCCTCTAGAGACAAGTAGAACAAGACTAATCCTTCTTTGTAATGACAGTCATCCAATATTTAAAGCAGCTCTCACATATCTTCCCCCTCCCTCCCTTGTTTTCTCTTTGATGTTTCTAACATTTTCTATATTTTCATTTGGTTGTGTGGGTACTTAGAGGATCACCTAGTAAAGAATTTGTTCAATATTAATATTAAAGGCATTCAAGTGAACTTTCCCCCCAGATAAACATAGCCCTTCTTTTCCAATCATACCAGTTATTTTTCTACGACCCTTCTCCAATGTAGTAATTTAGGCTCTAGACTTTGCTTTACTAGAGCAAATAGAACATGACATCTTTTCTGTTCATCCAGGTAATGGCTATTTGTATGCAATCCTGATGTTACCCAGAAGGTTTTGCTCCTTACCAGTGATTTGTTCATTGTCATCCCAGAGTTCCCACTGTGCTAGTTTTCAGAGTCTCCAAACACCCTTGCCCAACGTTTCAATAATTATATTTTGAATTCTTCCTCTCCCTCCTTCCATGCTGTTGCTTTCTTCCAAATTTCACACATTTTTGTGCTTTCCTCCTTCATATTCTAGACCTTTATAAGCCTCTCACAATATACCGTTTTTTTTTTTCTTACTGGCTCTCATTCAAGACTTATGGACCAAATATGTTAGTTATAGTAACAACAACATGTAATCTGGATTGACCTTAGGTAGGGAGAGCCAGGCCAAACAAAACCTCTTCTGGAAGAGAAACTCTCCTGACAAATCAATGAGCTCTTTCAGGGAATCAAGAAGCTTTTAAGTGCTCTAAAAGGGGTCATAATAGAAAAGGTCCCTTGGTTCTCTAAGAATTTAATTCCCATCACATGGGAGAGCCTGAGTGAGAGGTTTTACTTGGCCAGAGCTGCCAAGAGGAGCAAGTATTTGTTACGAAATAATAAATTGCTAATACATAATAGATATCCAAGTTAGTTATAATAGTTAATTATCAGAAGTCATACTTTGTTGACTGAGATGCCAAAACAACCTGTAAATTCAGGGAAAAGACAGTCAGACTTGTTACTATACTTGGTGTCATGGAGTCATAAAAATTTTTTGGCTCTTTCACTTTTCAGCAGTTTGTGATGACTTCATACAGAGAGAGCACCAGTGAAAAAAATGGTTTCTTGGGTGATTGATAGGTATGTAAACATTTTTGAGATTAAATGGGCAAGAGAGACCACTTTCTTTTTCATAGACTCATTAAATAATGGTAACTCCCATTCTTAGAGGATTTAAGGTTTACAAAATATCTTCCTCAAAATAGCCCTGTGAAGTAGCTAGTGTGAGCTCTCATCACCCTCCTTTTGTAGGTGAAGGAGTGGGATCTAAAAGAATAAATGACTTTCCAATGTTCTCACAGCAAGAAAGTATCAGTGGCAACATTTGAAATTAGCATCATGAACTGCAAGTTACTTTAAAGTTTATTTAAGTCAACCTAGGGAAATGAAGTAACTTATGAAGGTCGTAGGAGAGCTAATTCGGAACCCAGGTTCTCTGTCTCTAAATCTAGTTCTCTACCATTCTTTTAAGCAAAAACATATTGGCAGATGGAGAAGACTGCATGTTGTCAAATTTATTTATTTTTTAATCTTGAGTGTAAAACTTCTTGGATTTGGTCCTTTATTCTAACCTGTCCAGTTATTTTTAGATCTGAATTCTGTCATCCCTCCCAACTTTGTCTCATTTCAGATCTAACAACTATATGACATCACTTGTCTTTGGTCACTTACCTTGGGGACTTTTATTCCATCTTCTTGTTCCCTTCTTCCATTTCTTTCAGGAGCTCAGTAAGTACCCTTGTCTTACCTTCTAGCAGTCCAGACCTTCCCCACCACCCAGTACTGAACATATGTACTAAAACACAGAGTGGCAATCCACCCAGAACCAGCATCCCAAAGTCCAAAACTACGTCCCATTCCTATTTCTTTCCTCAGCCCATTCAAAATCTTCATTCCATTAGCTCCAAGTGTTAGGAAAGTAATCTGATTAAAGTTTACATTATTTACTAAATACCAAAAAAAAATGTTTTTGAAGCAGACACACAATTTCATCAGCATAGAGACAATCAGTAAGGAATGTTCTCTATCGCTGCAGATTAGGAGGACCTTTATGTAGGCAATTTAAAGTCTTAAAGAACTACCTAACTCATTAAGAAGTTGTGACTTGCTCAACATCACATAGGCAGTACGCGTTGAAGTCAAGACTTGAACCCATGTCTTAGAATGCAAGTTCCTTCTGAGTAGGAATTGTTTCATTCCTTTTATTTGTATCCCCAGTAACTAGCAGGTGTTTAATAAATACTTGTTGATTGGTTGATGGACAGATCTCTCACTTTATTCACTATGCAAATCTGCCTATTCCTGAATACATAACTTTTTTACAAACCTGCAACTTAAGTTTGTTTCCTCTTTTACTTCTTTAGTTTCTGACTACAGTAGCTTCCGAGTATTAAAAAAATACCCACAGGAGGGCTTTTCTCAAAGCTAATTTATCAGAAGATGTAACCATTTATACTAACTTCCTAGGGAGCCTTTGAATCAGTTATTCAAAGCAACTATTTACTTTCCCTTCTTGGTAGAGTACTGAATAGGGGTGGCTGTAGGAGTCTCTAGCTGACAAGTGTTCCCACCACCAACAGGATGGACAACAGGGTCCTAGGATCATCTTGGCTTAAGGCAGGAAAACACTGTCCCCTAAGGTCAGACCTGGTAGGGAGATGGAGAAGCAAAAAAAAATAAATGTCCTCCTTCTGTCCTTGGAGAAGCTTGGCCATTCCTTCTTTTTGCAATTCCCATTCTACTACCACCCAAAGAAATGCTTGGTTTGTCTGTTTAGAAATAATAATTGTTTTCATTTACATGAATAGCATACCATTTATGCCTAATTACCACATGGGAAAATAATGATTATGCATACCATTAAATATGTCACATCAATTTTGTTGTAAATTTTATTTAATTTTGACACTAAGCTCTATTGTCAGGAAATAGGGATTTTAGTCCAGGCTCTGTCCTTAGCAAGTTACATAACTAATCTGGGCCTCAGTTTCTCCAAATATAATGTTACAGGGTTGGACTAGATGATCTAAAAGATTCTTTTCAGCTCTAAAGTTCAGGGATTCTGTGATTTTATGAATAAATGACTCTTGAGATTCTTTCTAGCTAGAGCAGAAATTAGGAGTTTTTGTCACTGGGACAAGGAAGGAGACAGTGAAGGGGAAACTCATTCCAGGAGGGGATTTCTGTGATGCCCATAGACTGATCAGAGGAGTGGGAATGTGACTCAAGAAAAAGGTAGGTGAACCCAGGTATATGACTATCCCTGGGAAGGTGCTTGTTCTAATTACAGCTTTACTTCCAGTTCTAATATTCTATGCTTCTGACTTCTGTATGCTCAGTCTTTGTGGTTGGTTGTTTAGATAGAACAATAATAAAAAATGACAGCTCACATTTATAGAGTACTTTAAAGTTTACAAAGCACTTTCCTCACAATAACTCCGTGAGGTAGATAATGATGTGGACATTATTCCACTTTAAAGTTGAGGAAACTTGGTTAGAAGTTATGATACCTAATATTTTTGTGATATTTTTAACGTCTATCTGAGGCAGGCTGTAAGCCTAAGTTTTGCTTGACTGGCAATACTACACTAAGGTGCTAGAAAATAAAGTCAGAAATTGAACTCATTTATATTAATTTTTTCTTTCCTTTATGTTCTTCTTTTAAGATCATCAAAACATAACAGAACCACTCCCAGGACTTCTGTCTAATTTTATCGTCACTATGAACTCTGATTTTGATAGAGTTTAAGGTTTAGTAGCATCTTCTCATATTAGAATATAAACAGTTTATCCTAGTTCAATTCTTTATAATTACTTGGTTGTGTTTATCTTTTAGTATTTCTCTTGACTTTTGTGTTTGTGTTTCAAAATTTCTATACAACTCCAGTCTTTTTGTCAGGAAAGCTTGGAAGTCATCTATTTTATTAAAAATCCATTTCTCCTCCTATAGGATTATTCTTAGTTTTGTTAGGTAGCTATTCTTGGTTTGTGTTAGTCCTTCGTTTCCAAAGAAGACCATGTCATCAGGGAAATGATGACATGACTTGCACTTGACTTTGTTTTGAGTGAGGGAGGGCTGTGCAGGTCACCAGCCTCACTTCTCCTCCAGAGCCATCTGAATCCAGAGACCTGATATTCCCAGTGCATCCTGAGTCATCTCCAATCATCCTGAGGAATATCAGGTCTCTGGATTCAGAACTATTCTTGTTTGTAAGTATTGGAATATATTCCAGGCTCCCTGCTCCTCTAACATGGTGGCTGCTAAATTGTGTGTGGTCCTGCGACTTCTCAATATTTGAAGTCTTTCTAAGGTATCTGGGCAGTTTTATTTTATAATTTCTTAAAATATGATGCCTAGGCTTTTTATGGGGGAAGGGGTGCAGGTCATGACTTTCAGTAATCCACTGATTGTTGAATCATCTCATCTTTATCTTTTTTTCCAAATTAGTTGTTTTTTTTCAGTGAGATACTTTATATTTTCTTTTATTTTTCAGTTTTTATATTCTGCTTAAATATTTCCATTGTCTCACAACATCATTAAATTTGGTCTATTCTGATTTTTAAAGAGTGTATTGCTTGAATAACATTTTATACCTCTTGTACCAAGCTGTTAATTTTCTTTCTAATCCTTTCTTTCATAGCTCTCATTTTCCCCTACTTGTTTTTCCTTCTAGCACTCTTCATTTCATTTATGAAAACAATTTTAAACTCTCAAAATTCTTGCTCTGTATCTTTCAGGAATTCTAATTGAATTCATGCCCAAACTGTGTTTTTCTTTGAGGCTTTGCTTATAGAATTTTGAAGTCATTCTATTCTTCTGGGTTTGTGTCTTGAGAATCCCTATCACCATTATAGCTTTTTATGTTGGAATTCTCTTTTTTCTTTGTTTATTCTTCCAGACTACTTTTTGTCTTTAGACTCTATGTTAGGTCTGGACTCTGCGCACTTCTGGAAAAAATGTCTAGTCTGACTCTGCTGCTCTTTTCTTGGGGATATTGACTGTTAAGGTATTCCAGGATTTTAGAAAAAGCTCAGGCTCAGGTCCTCCAAGCTTTCAGTTCTCCCAAAGTGGTTTGATTTAGGATAAAAATCTAATTTCTTTCTTCTTGGATTGAGTTCTGTAAATTCCTGACCTGACTGTGAGGACTGTGAGGTTTTCCCCAGTTGGAGTTTCAGTAGACTGTTTACTACTGGACTCAGGTACTATCGGCCATCTGGAAAGTTCTACTGGTTTGGAGCGACAGAACCGCAAGCTCCCCTTTGGTGTGGAGTCCCACACTGCTTGTTTAATTGTTTCATTGTAAGCCTCATACTGAACTAAAGGCTGGATTTGAGCCCCTGCTCTACTTGTGAGTTCACAACTCAGAACTGCTGCTTGATTTTGAACTTGGTATTTGATAAGTATATGTCTTCAAGGATGTTACCACTCTTTATTCTGGAAATCTGTCCCTAAGATCAGGTCCCCACCCCAGTACTGGAACTTAGTGAGCAACAAAGCTGCCAATTGGCATCTATTATTGTACCTTGCAACTGAGGACCTCTTTGCTGGATTTGGAACCTCTCCTTGCCCTGGTGCAGAGCCTCTTCTTGTACCAAAATGTAGCACAACAGCTGTTCCTGGGTGAGCCTCCCACCAGTGTTTGCACACCTCTTCAACTGTCTCCCTATGTTGACCTGGATCAGAAAAATATCTTACCATGATTTTTTTAACTTGGATTTCCTTATCAGGACTTGTTCTAATATTTTTTTAAAAATCTGTTTGGAGATTTCCAGGAGGGAAGGGGAAGCTCAGTTCTAATTCTTACTGCTACTATGCCATCTTCCTCTCCTCTCCCAACAAGTATTTATTAAGCACCTACTATTTGCCAGGCACGTAGAATATGAAAACAAAGTAAAAGTTCATGATCTTAAATAGCTTGCATTCTGAAGTTTCCAGGGCTGCCCCAGGGAATGTATCTTTCCATATCTTTTCCAATCCATTCCAGTTTGCTGTTTAGAGGAAAACTGTTAAATTACCTCCTAAACATGTGCCATTGAACTGCTATTAATTTGTGTCCTTTGCATATATTTTTGACCTCATGTTTGTAATCAGAGCTCTTCATACTCTTTTTATGCCATGTGGCCCTGAAAGCATTAATGCAGAACCCACTTTTCCCCCACATTTTACAACTTGTCACCTTAAAGAAACAAGATCTTTCTTCCAAACATTTCCAAATAATTGCACAAACCAGAATGTGTTTTAGATAAAGTTTAATATTTAACATTTTTAAAACAAACTGCCTAGATAGAATATGAATTCTAACTCAGAGAATCATAGAATACTTGCGTTGGAAGTAACTTCAGGAATCATCTGGTCAAACCTTGACACAAAGCATGGATTCAATCTACCTCCTCCTGCTCCTCCTTCTTTTTCTTCTCTTCATCTTTTTTGACAGAGCTCAGTTAGAAAAAGCTCTGGGACAAACAATTATCCTTTTATATTTCATATTTTGCAGGTAGATAAGATAATTGCTTTTTGTGATTGAATTATTAGGTATTATGTATTAGGATATAAAGCCCTCTGAGGCTCACTGAAAACTTTCTCAATACAACTCTATTATTTTTTACTTTCTTTCTTCTCTTTCTTCCTTCCTTCCTTTTTTCCTTTTTCTCTTCCTATTTGTTTGTCTTCTTGTACCAAATTAATAATATGGAAATGTTTTACATGATTGTACATGTATAACTTATATCAGATTGCTTACTAACTCAAGGAGGGGACCTGGAAGGAAAGTTCCTAATCCTTTCTTTCAAAGCTCTCATTTTTCCTCAAGTTGTTTTTCCCTCTAGCATTCTCATTTCATTTATGAAAACATTCCAAACTCTCAAAATTCTTGCTCTGTATCTTCCAGGAATTCTAGTTGAATTCACACCCAAATGTGCAAACAGGAGAGCAGAGATGATCATTTCCTCTCCTGATCCACTCTTTAGATCTCTATGTTTTGAAAGCCTTTTGCTCCATGTAGCTTGATGTCCAAGTCAAGACATCACCTGGGATGTCATTGGTCCTCTTCAAAAATGATCTTCAACAACAACGACAAACACAATTTTGAGCACTTAACATGGAGATATTTATTAAAAACATTGTTCTTAAATTTTTATGGATGTATTATGCTCAGACAATTTGGGCAACAGTTTGTTCTATGAAAACAATCTGGTTCCAGGATAATTTCTTGGTTGAATTCTCCAGTATATGTTGAGGTCTGCATTCATAGAATTGAAATTTGTTGTTTGTCAATCCACAAAACATAGGGAGCTTCTATTGTATAATTCTAGAAATTTTAGGTCATATCATTTTAAGGATTTTGTAGGTACTACATTTTTATAGAGTCCAATGATAAATTTCATAGTTTCTACCATTTCCTTGACTAATCTTCATTGACTACTAAGTGTAGGCTCCTTAAGGATAATCCTTCTGTAGTTTCTGATGACAGCAACATAGTCCTAGATTTCTTTTTTTAAGATAACATTTTATATATTGCATGTAAAATCAATTTTTAATATCTTTTTAAAAAGTTTTGATTTTCAAATTCTATCCCTCTTTCCCTCCTGGTCCCTTCCCTGAGATGGTAAGCAATATGATATGTTATACATGTACAATCATGTAAAATATTTCCATATTATTAATTTTGTACAAGAAGACAAACAAAAAGGAAGAGAAAAAGGGAAAATGGAAGGAAGGAAGAGAATAAAGAAAGAAAGTAAAAAATAATATGCTTTAGTCTGTATCCAGACAACGTCAATTCTTTCTCTGGAGACAGACAGCAATTTTTACCATGAGTCCTTTGGGATTGTCTTGGATCATTGTATTGCCAAGAATAGCTAAGTCATTTACAATTCTTCATTGTATAATATTGCTATTACTGTACATTCTCCTGATTCTGCTCACTTCATTTTGTATCAATTCATGTAAATCGTTGCAAGTTTTTCTGAAAATATCCTGCTTGTCATTTCTTATAGTATAATAATATTCCATTTTAATCATACACCACAATTTTTCAGCCATTCCTGAATTGATGGTCAATTTCCAATAGGAATTTCCAATTCCAGTCACCACACAAAAGCTCCTATAGATATATTTGTACAAAAAGGTTCACCACCACCCTCTTTGGGATGCAGATCTAGTAGTGATATTGCTAGATCAAAGGGTATGCATAGTTTTAGAGCCTTTTCCTTGACCTGAATTTCCAGAATAAATTTCTCCATTTTCACAAATGATTCCACAATACTCAGCTATTTGTGCCTGCTTTTTTGTTGACTTATTATTGAATAAGTTCATGTGGATGTCACCCATGGAGAGCCTTTTTATTCCATTTTTAGATCCTAGCAGGAGGTAAACCACTTTTGGCTGCATTAGATGAATCTATCATCACCATCATCATGTCAAAACTCTGCTAAGTCCTATACAAATGCCTCAGCCTTTAGAATGGAGGAAATCCAAGCCTCTTAAAACTTGATTTTGGAGTTCTAGCAACACTTTAAGCACAGTTGTAGAGACAAATAAAGTCTGTAATTTGAGGGCCAACTTAGCTAAATACAGAAACATATCACTAGCTAGTTGGCCATTGGGGTATGGATTATTTGGCTATGGTAACCTATAAAAAAAGAAAACTAAAAAATGGCTCTCAAACCTATGCCCTTCTACTTCCAAGTAACAGAGGTAGAATAATGGGGAAAGGATGTAGAATGCTAATAATCACACAGTTTTTAGATCATCTAGTCAGTCAATCAACACATTGACAAGTCAACAAGTATTTATTAAGCTCCTAAAATGTGTCAGGTAGTGCTACGCACTAGAGATGCAAAGAAAGACAAAAAATAGTCTCTGTCCTCAATTAGCTCATATTCTGATGGTGGAGACAACATGGAAACATCTATGTACAAATAAAGCATAAATTGGAGATAATATCAGAGGGAAGGTACTAAGATTAAGAAAGACCAGAAAAGATTTCTTGCAGGTGGTGGCATCTGAGCTGAGACTTGAAAGAAGACAGAGACCTGAGATGTATCAATGAGGAGAAAAAGTGTTCCAGGCATAGGATGCAGCCAGCGAAAATGCATAGAGTCAAGAGATGAAACATTTCTACAGTGGACATCAAGGATGTCAGTATTACTGAATAGAAGACAGCACGGAGGGGAACGTGGCATAAAGAGGCTGGAAAGGTAAGCAAGGGTCAGGTTATGAAGAGTTTTCAAAACCAGGTAATTTCATGTTTGATCCTGGAGGTAATAAAATACAAGAGAAGATACTGGAGATTACTGAACTAGGGAAGAGGAGAATGGCATAGTCAAATCTCAGATTTAGGAAGATCATTTTGAATAGTTGAGTTGCATACTAATTGGAGTAAGGAAAGACTTGAGGCAGGGAGATTAACCAGCCTTTATTAAATGCTTACTATGTACCAATCACTGTACTCAGCACTGGGGATACAAACAAAGGTAAAAACAGTGTTTTCCCTCAAGGAACTCCCATTCTGAGGAAACAAGTATTCAAACAATTATGAGTAATGTAAGTATAAATGGGAGGTGTATGTTCATCCTTCATTGCCGAAGAAGACCATGCCATCAGAGAATTGATGACATGTCTTGCACTTGATGTTGTTTTGAGTGAGGGAGGGCTGTGCAGGTTACCAGCCTCACTTCTCCTCCAGAGCCATCTGAATCCAGTGACCAGATATTCATCAGGATGAGTGGAGATGACCCAGAAATGAGGCAATTAGGGTTAAGTGACTTGCCCAAGGTCACATAGCTAGTGAGTGTCAGGTGTCTGAGATGAAATTTGAACTCAGGTCCTCCTGACTCCTGCATTGGTGTTCTATCCACTGCACCACCTAGCTGCCCCTGTAAATGAGAAGTAATTTCAAACGGAAGGCAGTAGTAGTGGGGATTGAGGGGTGAAAAGACTAAGAAAGGCCTAGTAGGCTATCTTATAGAAAGTCTGATTTGAACTAAGTAGGAAGCTTGGGAAACAAGGAGGTAGAAATGAGGAGAGAAAGCACACTAGCCATGGGAGACAGTCAGTGAAAAGGTAAAGAGTCCAGAGATGGAATGCCCTGTGCAAGGAGCAGCAAGGAAGCCTTGTCATTGGATTGTAGAGTAAATGGAAGAAAGTATAAGAAGATTGGAAAGGTGTGAAGGTTCCAAGATGTGAAGGACTTGAGATGCTAGAGGATTTTATATTCAATCCTAAAGGTAACAGAGAACCACTTGAATTCATTGAGGTGGAGTGATCTGATTATATCTGTGCTTTAGGAAGATCATTTTAGCAGTTGAATGAAGGATGAACTAGCATATAAAGGGACTTGAGGCAGACAGACCAACCAGGAGGACATTGCAATAGTCCAGGCATGAGAGTGACAGGGTCAGAGGAGATAAAAGGCCTTATCTGAGAAATTTTGTGAAAATGGAAATGGCAGAACTCTGCAACAGATTGGATATTTGGAGGTGGGGGTGAGTGAGAAGTCAAAGATGACACCTTGATATCTAGAACAGAGGTTCATGAACTTGTTTTCAAAAATATTTGATAACTGCATTTCAATACAATTGGTTTTCTTTAGTATGCCATGTATTTTTACTTTATGTATTTAAAAATATGATTCTGAGAAAGGGCACATGGGATTGATCAGACTGCCAAAAGGGGTCCTATGATACAAAATGACAGCTAGGTGGTGCAGTGGATAGAAAACCTGGTCTGGTGTCAGGAAGACTCATCTTCCCAAGTTCAAATCTGACTTCTCACATTTACTAGCTGTACAACCTTGGGCACATCACTTAACTCTGTTTGCCTCCATTTCCTCATCTGTAAAATGAGCCAGAGAAGGAAATGACAAGCCATTCCAGGATTTTGTTCAAGAAAACACCAAATAGGGTCATGGACACAACTGAAAAATGACTTAAAAACAGCAAATTACACAAAAAAGAAATGTCATGGGAAAAAAAAACGTTAACAAGACCCTCTACTTCAATACAGTGTGTATTTTAATTCTTATTGACTTTAAGGAGATAGTGAGCACAATGAGAGATGAAAAATATTTTGGAAGATAATGACTCAGGTTTAAGAAAAGAGAGAGAACAAATATTTGCTAACTACAAAAAGAATCTTAGAGGAGTTAAAGCTTCAACATAGAGTATTCTTTGTATGCAAGAAACAGCAAGATGCCAAGTGTGACTGGGTTGCAGAGAAGGTAGTGATTGTCCAGACTCACATGGGTAATGGCAGAGCTGGACCTGGAACTCAGGTCACCTGATTCTAAATCCAGATTGTTTTTTTTTTTTTTTAGTGAAAGTCAAAATTAATTTCAAATTGGAAGAAAGACCAAATATGAGAAGACATGCATTTTTACAAAACTGACCTATGGTTTGAAGTATCTGCTTTCCCTTTTTGAAATTCAGGACAATGTTTACCCATGTGCAATCTTGTGGCATCTCTCCCATGCTCCATGATTCCTCAGAGCTTACTGGCAATGGTTCAGCAATCACATCTGTGAGTTTTTCAGTATCCTGGAATGTTGTGCATTCAGGCCAGTTGATTCAACCTCATTGTGTCCAGGCCCCTCAACTGCTGGCCGCAGAGGTCCTGCCACCCTCACACTTATGAAGATAAGGGGAGGTTTGAAAGAATGGAGCTGTCCTTCACACTGTGAAAGTCATAATCCCCTAGCCCCTGGGTATTTTCTGTCCATAAGACCACAAATGACTTGCTGCAAACATACACATAAGACACTTCCTTGGGAAATGTATCAAATACAAACATAGACACAACGGGAAAGTAAGCAAGGTCTTCAGGCTCCCTAGAGTGGCACTATGCTGAATGAAGGGGGTCTGTCTTACCTGATTTTTTTTTTCTTTCTCTCCAAAACACAAAGACATATTATGGGCCAACCCAATAATAGCTAGCATCTACATAGGTTTTTATGGTTTACAAAACACTTTTACTAACATTATCTCATTGATTCTTACAACCCTGGGAGTTATAGCCCCATTTTAAAGATGAGGAAGCTGAAGGACTCTGAGGTTAAGTGACTGGCTGAGAATCATGTAATTTGTAAGTGTCTGAGGCAGGATTTGAATTTTAGGCTTCCTGACTCCAAGTCCAGCATGCTACCCCAGTGCCATTGCTGCCATAACAGCATCTTGAAAGCCCTGTGGGTTTCCTACACTTTAATCTGAGGCCACTGGCAGCCTCAGAGTAGGGGGAACTCTCATGAGATGGGTAGGGCTTTTGGCAACAGCTGTCACCTCCTTGCCCTCCAAATCCATTGCTGTACCTCCCCATTGTGGCAACAGGCTGAGGGCAGGTAGGGGGCTCCTACGTTATTTGGAATTTCTATTGCCCGTTATACATTTTCACCCCATTCCTTTCAAACCAAAAGATCCCATCTCTCCCTTCATTTATATTATGCTCTGAACACATTAAGATTTTTCTTTTGCTCTCCATAGTATTTATTAAAAGCATCTACTCATTTTATCAGTCAGTCTCCATTTAGTGTGGGGTAGGCACTGTGCTAAGCATTAGAGATGCAAAGAAAGGTGGAAGGAGGGAATAAGCACTTATACAGCACCTACTGTGTACCAGGCACTATGCGAAGTACTTTTTACAAATATTATCTCCAGTAATCCTGAGAGGTAGGTGCTATTATTATCCTCCTTTTTCTCTCGAGGAAACAGAGGCAAACAGGTTAAATGACTTGCCCAAGATCATACATCACTGGTAAGTATCTAACTGTGAATTTGAACTGTTGTTGTGAAGTCTTTTTCAGTTGTATCCAGTTCTCTCTGGTTCTATGTGGGGTTTTCTTGGCAAAGATACTGGAGTGACTTGACATTTCCTCATTTTAGAGATGAGGAAACTGAAAGAAATAGGATTAAGTGACTTGCCAGGGTTATGGAATTTGAACTCAAGAAGATGAGTCTTCCTGACTCCAGAACTGATGCTCTATCCACTGTGTCATTTATTTTCCAGATCTGAACTGAGGTCTTCCTAACTTCAGACCCAGCACTTTATCTACTAGCTACCTCAAAGGCTAAAACAGTCCCTGTCTTCAAGGAGCTTATTTTCTAATGGGAACATAATATCTCAACTACTTAGTACATACAAGATTTGGACAGAGTAGGTGGAAAACAATCTCAGAGTGGAAGGCATTAGCTTCTGGGAGACCAGGAATGGCCTCCTATAGCAGCTGGTATTTGAGCTGAGTCTTGAAAGAGGTCAAGAAACCTAAGGGGTGGAGGTGAGGGGATAGAGCATTCCATGCATATGGGGACAGCTAGTGCAAAGGTACAGGAAATAGAGTCTTGTTCTAGTAGCTGCAAATACGCCAGCACAACTGGATTGTAGGGAGAATGTAAGAGAGTCCAGTGTAAGAAGACTAGAAAGGTCAGAATGTATCAGGTTGTGAAAACCTTCAAATGTCAAACAACATTTGATCCTGGATGTGATAGAGGGATCCACTGAAAGTCACTGAACCCATATCTACACTTTAGGAGAATCATTTTGGTAACTATATTGAGGATAGGTGACAGTGGGAAAGAAATTGTAGTAAAGCAACCAGTTAGAAAATGATGCCAATAGTCTAGACAAGAGGCCATGAGGGCCTGAACTAGGGCAGAGGTTCTCTGAGTGGAGAGAAGGGGGTATATAGAAGACATGGGAAGGTAGAAAGGACTAGATTTGGCAATACATTGGATACATGGGGTAAGTATAAGCGAGGAGTCAAGAATGACACCAAGGCTGTGACACCAAGAGGATGGTGGTACCTTAAACAGTAATAGGGAAATTCTGAAGGGAAGATTTTTTTGGAGAGGGATGGGTGGGACAGGAAAGATACATATTCAGCCTAGCCTTTCCAATATTACTTATTTGCTCTCCTCTTTTTTTTTTTTTAACAAAATATTGTTTCTATTTGTGTTAGATCTTGTTGTTTTTTTACATGACCTTTTAAATCCTAAAGTCATTGATAAACTCTTTGTACAATGATATCCTCACTTTACGTTTGTGGTTCAGTCATATTTCAGTTGAATCTGACATTTTGTCAGAACCCTATTTGGGGTTTTCTTGGTAAAGATACTGCAGCGGTTTGCCATTTTCTCCTCCAGCTCATTTTACAGATGAGAAAACCCGAGCAAATATTGTTAAGTGACTTGCCCAGGGTCACACAGCTAGTAAATGTCTGAGATCACATTTGAACTCAGGAAGATGAGTCTTCCTACTAGGCGCAGTGCTTCATCTATCCACCTGCACCACCTAGCTGCCCTTCACTTTACATTCCTCCCTCTTTTCTTCCTCCAGGGAATAATTTGTGATTCTACTCCCAGAATATTATGGTTGAGAGCCTTTCATCCCTCTTGAGCAGATTTTGCTTTTGGACTCTTTAGGCCATGGGATCCTCTGAAATCTTTGACAATAGCTCCTAAATTTCTAGGGTACATGTCAGAATACGTCCTCAGTCTCCTTCCTCATTGCTTATCAACCCTAAGAGGACTATCTCCCAGAGTTCCTATCATTTTCCACTTCATTAATTAGCTCCTCCTTATTGATAATAATATTCTATTCTAATAGGGTTTTAATTTGAATTCTAAGTCACTGGAGATTGTCAGCAATTTATTTTTTTCTTTCTAGATTTAACTTCTCAAAAATACCTTCAAATTCATTGCATATATAGTGCATATTTTACATATGTGTGTATACATATACACATTCACGTGTGTGTGTGTGTGTATATATATATATATATATATATGTACATATATATATCTGCTAACTAGTGATCACATTGTTTCCTCCTTCACCTCCAGCACATTTCCTTATTTAGCCTTTTGACTTAAGGGATTTGCTATTCTTTTCTAGCATTTTATAAGATACAATTACATGAATCAGTCCATCAATACCATAAGTAAATAGAGAACAGTAAGCATGAGAAAAGAAGGTGAGATCTTGACTTAAAAAAATTTAACTCTTTTAGAAGAATTATGACTGAAAAAAAAAGACTAAGAGCAAAGGAAAGCTGTTTCCCTTTGCCTCTTATCCCTCCTCCCCCAACCCAGTTTTGGAAGCTATTTTCCCAAGCATCTTTGCCATCCTCCTGTGCCTGGAGTCATTAGAACACTCGCAGGGTAGATGTGATAGAGGAGAGATACTATCACATTTACATGACTATTGATGATGACATCTGTGACCTTATTAATCTCCTGTTTTGGATCTTGATTACAACTGATTAACCTGTCTGTTAGAAAAGGGAAATGGAAGAACCAACTGCTTCTATCCTGTAACCATCTTCTTTCTCCCTTTTCTTTCCCAAACAGCCATGTGATTTTACAAATATCTTGTCATACCCATGCTGTGACCCCAACAGAAGATTTTTAACCATGAAAGCATTGGTCTTTATGTTACTGTAAAGAAATCCTGCTTGGAAAAATAAAACAGTGATTAAACAGTGAATTAAAAATTCAATTAGAGAATTTCCTTACAACTTCAGAGTCTGTGATGTCTATGATGATCTAAATACTGTCAGCCTTACTCTCACTTTCAGACAGAATCCTGCTGGGAACAGTGCCGTGTCATTAAAATGGAGACCACTGGGAGAGACAATGGTAATTTTCAAAAATAGAAATGCTAAAATGGTGCTGTGTATTTTTAAAACCTTATTTGAATATTTACATAGAACATGGTTTTATAGATTGTTTTGCCAGAGAGGGTAACATTATTGTACCTGCCCCATTAAGGTTTGTTTTGGGTCTCTACATTTTTGACATCATGTCAGTTTTTCCATTTTATATGAGAAGGGGGCCACATAGGCAAAATGGTGAAAAGCAACAGTTACTTTGAAGGACTATCGTGATGGTGATTGATAATAATAACCAAAGGGGGTCATCCAGCTCTGTCTGTTTTTACATCTTTCAAGGACTATGTGATTGTGACATATCCAGAAAGACACATTGATGGAAAGAAGGCTCTTAGGTGGCATTTTACTCTGCTATTTTTTATAGTCAATAAGTAAGCAGAGGGGGGACTTGACATTCTCTATACTTTTTATGTTCTTGTAGGATACATTTTCCAAAATGTTTGCCTGTTTTCTGCAGCACAGAGGAAAATCTGAATATGGATCTGATTTTTGGAAATAGTTGAAAGATATTTAGAACTGAGGTGAACAAGTTAGTGAAAGATAGGAGTTTATAAACTACTATATAATGAGGCTGATAGTCTCTTGTAGCTTGTAAATCAGTTCTGAATATTTCCTCTATGACAGGAAATGTCTCGGACAATGAGTTATGGCTGCTACTGGATTAGTTCTGGCTGGATCCCTGAGATTCATATCTGTACGGAGACAAGCTGGGGATAACCTAAAAGACTCGGTCTATCCACAATAGCCTCAACATTTTTAGGCCAGCTCCAGAAAATTCTTAATCTTGAGGACCCCAGGAAGATCTGATCAGTTTTTGTTCTCATATTCCAGGCAACAATTCATGATGAAATTGAAAAATTTTGACCCTTCCCCAAGGGGAGACAATTACCATCATCTTCCCTATGACTCTTTTCTTTTAAATATTGTCTCTTTTGATATTCTGAAGAATACAGGATTGGCATTCTCTCCAGCAGCCTACTTTACAGGGGCATTGGGTGAATGGAGAGTTCTGATTTTGGAATTGTGGTGTATTGAAAGCTTTGTGTATGTAAGAAAAAATATTGTATTTATTAATAAGTAACAAAATGCAGTTACTTCCTCTAATGCCAAGAAAAACTTAAAATTCCATCTTTGAGCAAATATTTTATTCTCCACTCTAGGGTAAAGTCCAATATTTTATATTCTATAGTTCTATCTTATTTCTGTTTTGTTTCTGTCTCCAAGGAGCATAACCTGAAGCAATGGGCACAAATTGCAGCAACAAATTTAGTCCTGATATAAGGAAAAACTACCCAAAAAATGAAACTTGAAGGTCCTCAGAGAGCTTACACTCTACTGGGGGAAACCACAGGTACATATGTAAATCTATACAGAGTAAATATAAAGTGAGTACAAGATCATTTGGAGAGGGGATACGCTACTATTAGTAGTAGCTGTGGACACTAGAAGAAAGATCCCCAGAGAAGGTGGTATTTAAGCAGATCTTCAGGGAAGGACTCCAAGGGGTAAAGGCTGAGGAGGGAGTACATTCTAGGCAGGTAGGACTATGGGTATGGAGAGTACAGATAGCAAAAGTATGGAGATGGGAGATGGAGCATTTATGGAAGAGAGAGTGAGTAGAACTAGTGTTGGGTTAAGACTGAGTTCAAGGAGGGAGTAAAGAGGACTGGAAAAATCGTTAGGAACCAGGTTGTGATGATATTTAAATGTCAAACAAATAATATTATATGTGATCTTAGAGGCAATAGGGAACCACTGGAGTTTGTTGAGATAGGGTGGGGAAATTGGGGGGAAAGTGTTGATTTTTTTTTTTTGCCAGATTTAAGTTTTAGGAAGATCATTTTGGCACCTGTGGAAAGGATGGATTGTAGAGAGAAAATCCATATAGAGAGCAGTCTTCCACCTGGTCTAATCTTGATTTTCTAAAGATTTAATGTGAGTGCATTTATCCAATTAGTTTCTTATGGTTAATAATGCCTCATTGACTGGAAAACAAAATGACACTACCCAACCCAAAAGTCTGTCCCTCTTCCTGTCCTTTCTGCATTTCAAATAGAAGAACATAAGTATGGCTACACTGCATGCTGCTTACTTATAATAGTAAAAGGAACTAAAACATCAAATAACCAACAGATGCATCTCCTATCCACCCACAATTCCTCCCACGTACAGGCAGCTCCAAACATTTTACCGTATAGGTTCCCTAAACCCAGGAGTTTAAGGAACACAGGACACTCAGATTTGAACCTTTTCTTCCCTCTGCTGTTGGGAGGGAATATCATTCACTATTCAGGGTTTCAGCTAGACTGGACACTCTAGGTCTAGACTGACTCCTGGTAATTTTATGAGATTGTTTTGAATGATGATGGTCCTTTCATTAAAAAAAGTCTTGTTTTAGGGGATGTAGCTTCTATTTGGACTGATAACATATATAACAATTTACTTTCCTCTTTTGTATCGTATATAAGGGTAATTTTATGTTTGTTGATTCTGGACCTTTTAGTGCCTTTGGGTTCTTACTGTTTCTTAAGAAATTAGTTTGTTGTTTTTTTTAAACCAAATACTTCCTATTAATTTTTTAATGTGATCTGACTATGTCTACTAAAAAAATGGAGTGTAAGGAAGAAGAGAGGTCTAGAATTTGAAGTTCTGCCTAAATTGATGATTCAATGATCCAGAATCATGATCCAATAGCTTCACTTGGAGAACATTGCCATTAACAGGCTAGATTCTTACAGGCAGCAAGCAAACAGTTTGAGGTCAATGAAAGTACTATAGAATTTCCCCCATACCCTTCAACCTAGCCTTCTCTTCAATATTTCTAAGCTAAAACTTTTACAGTTACTTTTCCCCATTACAGTCTCAGTATACAGTGGGTTGGCATAAGAAATTAAAATGGGAATTTTGGGAGTAGTTTTGTGGAACTGAAGATGACACGTGAAGGCCAGCAGATGAAAAGGAGCCTGTGATCAAATACTTAACCCAAATTTTATAATAAAGTGCTATAAACACCTCATAAAAACAAAAGAAAAAATTCAGACTCCTTTTCTGGTACGAAGGGAGGAACAAAAAAATTTACATGCGTTTTCCACACCTCTCATCCCTGTGATGTGGAAGGATAACTATTAGCTTCAGTGACCCTGAGAAAGTCACTTAATCTGTATCAGTCTGTTTCCTCATCTGGAAAATTGATGTGGGGTAGGATGAATTCTAAGGTTTCTTCCATATGTCACTCTATGACCCTAGAGTAACCCCTTCATTTTGTAGTAGGAGAAACTGAGACCCAGAGAAAACATAATAAGCAATAAATACAGTGGGATCATATATTGTTTAAATATCAATTAGCTGAGTGATTGATTATAAAGACATAGTCTTTAGAGAATTATCTGTGAAATTCCTCCTGGTCCCCTCTTGAATGTTGATGGTTATTTTGTGTTCTGATAATGGGTGAGGGATGGGGAGCAAGGAGCATACATCAGGGAAAGCCATGCATGCAGCATTTCAGACTGCAAATTAGATCCACTCTGGATTAATTGGTAGATAATGAACGGTCCCAGATATGTCTTTTCCAGTGGTGCAGGATGAAGGAAGATCTAATGTTTCTGATTTCTCCTGTGAAAAATGCTGTACTCCAATTCCCCCCCGCCCTCTGTCAAGTAATCTCAACAAACCTTCGTTAAGGTTTGGCTAGACAAGTGCAAGAATCCTAACTTCTACCTCCAGAATAAGCATTCTCCTGCTGCCAGACTGATATTTCTAAAACAAATCAGTTCATGTCACTCAACCGCTCCAAAACCTTCAATGGCTATCAATGGACTACTGAATAAAATTTCATTTCTTTAGCTTGGCATTTAAGACTCCTGATAACAAGACTCCAACTAGCCTTTGCAGCTTTTTTGTACTTGGAACTTTACCTGAGTTAGCTTCCTCAGCTTTCTGGCCTCTGTGGCTTTTCTCTCACTGTTTCCTGCACCTGGAAGCTCTTCACCTCATCTATGCCTTTTGAAATCCTTATCTTTTAAATCTCATCTGAAAAGACACCTCCTCCAGGAAAGCCACCTTGCTGCCTCCAGTGCTGGTCAGAAATTTTTTCTCCCTTCTTGAAACTCTCACAGCTATTTGAGTCTTCCATTTGTACACTTTTATTCTATTTAAGTACACTTTTATTCTATTCTATTTTATTCTATTTAGATTATTGTTATTTGGGCTGATGTCTTATTTCCCTCACTTGAGTTTAAACTTCTGGAGAGCAGAAACTGTATCTTTGTACATAGTAGGTACTTAATAAATTTCTGCATAACAAATGAATGAATGATTGCAATTTAACCATAAGTGGATAATAATAACTAATATATAATAGATAGATAGAGATGGATAGATATAGATAGATAGACATACAGAGAGAGAGAGAGAGAGAGAGAGAGAGAGAGAGAGAGATGGATGGGTAATCAAACGAGATGGCATTAATATCATCCCCATTTTTATAGCTAAGAAAACAGACAAACTCCAGAGCTGTTTGGAACCACGTAGTGTATTCAGGGATATACTCTTAGTAATGGTCCTAAGATAAGAGAATTAGGATTTATATAAAGCCTACTACATGCCAGGTCCTGTGCTAAGCTCTTTATCTCATTTGATCCTCACAACAACCCATCAACATAGGCAGTATTATTACTTCCATTTTATAGTTGAGGTATAAGTTGAAACTGAGGTAGACAGTTGTTAAGTGACTTGCCCAATGTTACACAGGTAGTACCTGTCTGAGGCCAGATTTGAATTCAGGCCTTTCTGACTCTGCAGCTAGGTGGTGTAGTAGATAGAGGACCAGGAATGGACTCATCTTCCTGAGTCTGAATCTGACCTCAGACACTTACCAGTTATGTGACTCTGGGTAAGTCATGTAACCCTGTTTGCCTCAGTTCCTCATGTGTAAAATGAGCTGGAGAAAGAAATGGAAAGCCATTCCAAATCTTTGCCAAGAAAACTCCAAATGGGGTCATGAAGGGTTGGACATGACTGAACAACAACTTCCCGATTCCAGACCCAGTACTCTACTTCACTCCACCACCTAGTTACAAGAGAGGTGGATTGTTTGCTACATGATAGGCACTGTGCTTTTATCTCCAGTAGTAATCATACAAGCAAACAAGACAGTCCCTAACCTCAAGAAATGTATCCTACTGGAAGAAGACAAGACATAGATGGGAGATAAATGGAGAGTTTGGGGGTAAAGGGCACCTGAAAGGGAGCAAGAAAAGGAGGTGGAGAAGCCCAGAAAGTGAGCTGAACCAAGAATGATGTCAACATGGCTAGGGACCTTCAAGGAATGATGGTTAACACTGGGGCGTCACCAATTCATCAGGAGAACAGGCCTCCCAGCAAAGGTTTCTCCACTATGAGAAGGCAGCAGGGAAGGAGGCAGAGAAGTCTGACAGGTGAGAGGCAATTTGCATGGACTCTTCTCTTTTAGGGATGAATACACAGCACACAACCATACTAAGAACTATGTCCAAGGGAAGTATTCTTTTTAAAGAGAGATTATATTAGACCAAAATCCATAATTCTTATTCATATTGAAAAAAAGAAAAAGTGCTTGGTCATTATTCATAAATGATTGTTCATGAAAATCTTATAGGGTGTTCAATACTGAACATGTCACAAGCCATTTTTAATTACGGCACAGCCAGATTAGACTATTCGCTACTGTTCTCTCCTGTTCCTGGATATGCGATATCTATAACACACTAGAGAAATAGTGAGGAACACAAACCAAATCAAGAATGAAAGATATAGTTTGTCTAACTTGTTCCAGCTCATAGGAGGCAGCTGTAGTGGAGTGGAAAGACTGCTGTGCTTTGGAATTGATCTGCTACTTACCAGCTGTATGAGACCCTAGATAAGTCACTTATTCTCTCTGAGTCTCAATTTCCGCATCGGTAAAATAGAAAAGGATAATTGCTTGTCTCAAGGTGCTTGTGAAGATCTACTGATTCTAAGTTCAGCACCCATCCCTCTACCCCATGCTGTATTATCTAATGGCATAAATTCTATCTGCTGAATCTATACTTTGAAATGTTCGTTTCTGTAATGGTGAAGGATTTGTGCAAAGCATGGACAGAATCTTAACTAGTTCTTCTTGTGGCTACCAGCACATATTTGCAATACTCCTGACTGGGGGCAAGGTTGTAGCCTTGAGAACAGAGCAAAATCACCCATATCGGGATTAAAACCATGAGCTCATTAGTACCATACTGGAACCAAGTTAACTGAACACACACTTATAGGCTCTTAAAGTCAGATTGTTTGTTTGCCCTGCTGCTTATGCATCTAATTGTAAATTCAGTTAGTGATTAATAAATGTGAATTATATTGTTACCCCAAAGGTTTTAAATTAATCTGAGTTCAGGGGCTTATTATAATGTGTTTCCAAGTGACTTGGGTCAATACCAAAATTCTTCATTCATTCTACTTGGCTTATAAGAATGTACACAGAAACAGGGACAAACTGGTATATTTAATTCATCTGTTTGTCTAGCAGAATTTTTCCATGAAAGTTTTGAATTCCTCTTGTGGGTCTAATGTCAGACAGCAAAAACTGCAGATTTACACGGTCATATTTTCATCTGTGTGCAGGCTGCCCCCTTGGGGTTTGAACACTAGCTTTTTTACTGATTTTCTCCTGCCAAAGATATCTAAGTGCAAAAAGGGCTTCATTTAGATTCAGAAAGGCCTGGAGGTGTGAGGGGGTGTAATTTTTCAATAAGTAGCTTAGCATGGAAAAAAAAATAATGGGCAGTTTTACATGGACTATTTATAAACTACTGAAGGTAAAAAAGATTTTAAAAAGCACAAAAAGTCCTTGTCACTGGAATAAAGCAACCTAAAAAAGAGAGAGATTTTGTTCATTCAAACCAAATTGTTCTCTACTGAAATGTCTTGGAGTAGACAAAAATAGGTATTTCAAGAGTCAATCAAAATCCTTTACACCATCAAACCCCAAATAGTCCACTCTGTTTTGTTGTCAGCAATTTGAGCAGAGCAGCAGTGTGGAAAAGATTTCTGAAAATTTATGATGGATAAAATAAAGTTTCCATGTCATTCCATACCGTCAAAATCCTACCACCCAATATTTTGACTTTGGCAGGCTACTCATTTGAAAGTGTCTATGGATGTAGACCAGGTTGCTCCTAAGTCTCATCCATTTTCTGAAATTTGCTTTCAAAAATTGTTAATGGTTTTTCATTATACTCTTGCGTCATTTATAAAATAATGCATTAATTCCTATAATGGTATTAAACTGTTATGCAGATTTCTACTTGAGATGTTCTAATTGATAATGGTCCACCTGCACCTATTTAATTTATTTTTTCCACCTTATCATATGTTCAGGACAAAACTATCCAAATAGTTTGATGTGAGAGATTATGTCAGATGTCTTAGAATAAGAATCTCAAAGCACATTATATTCATATTTTCTATAGATTATATACACTGTGTTCTTAGGAGGTGAAATTATTTACAAACAGTCATTCATTCTCACAGGTAGAAGGAAGCAAAGGATCCTATCAGTGACAAATATTGGAGGGGTTTTAGGAAAATGGGCATATAAATGTACTGTTGGTAGAGCTGTGGTCTTGGATATCATTGTATTGATCCAGACGTTCTGGGGAGCAATTTGGAACTATGCCTTCAAGGTCATTTAAGGACATATCCTTTGACCCACAAATATCTGTGTGTGTGTGTGTGTGTGTGTGAGAGAGAGAGAGAGAGAGGAAGAGAGAGAGAGAGAGGGAGAGAGAGAGAGAGAGAGGAGATACATTTATATAAAATACTTATAGTAGCTCTTTTTGTGGCAGCAAAGGACTGGACACCACAGAGATGCTTATCAACTGGGGAATGGCTGAAACATTATTCTTGTGATGTAATACTACTGTGTCATAAAAAATAATGAAAGGGTTAAGTTCAGTCTGGGAAGACTTGTGTGAGCTGATATAGAACTGGAAGAACAGTTTATACAATAATATCAATATTGTAAAGACAAATAACTGATAGACTTAAGAACTCTGTCCAGTGCAACAAGCAGCTATGATTCCTAGTGTTGATGATGAACTGAGCTACCCATCTCCTGCAAGAAAGGTGATGGAGTCAAGATGCAGAATGAGGCATAAACTTTTGGACATAGACAGTATGGGACTTTCTTTTTCTTGATTATGCCTATTTGTTAAAAAGGATTTTCTTTTTTTCCCCCAAATGTGTGTGTGTGTGTGTGTGTGTGTGTGCATCTGGGGTGGGGGTGGGGAGTATAACAAGGAGAGAAAATACTTGTTAATTGAAAAATAAAGTAAAATGGAAAAAATTGAAAACCCCAAACAAGAAATAGAAAGGATTCCCTCTTTTCACACCAAATTAATATCAGGAGGATGAGGTATTGGCCGTCCCATACCTACGTGATCATGAGCTTTAATCAGTTATTATGATCCAAAGCAAATGATTAGATGTCTAACCCTCCATATCAATATAGAGGAATATATGAGTGGGGAAACTCTCTTATCTGACTTACTACAAACTCAGAGCCATGGAAGGAAACGACATTCAAATATTTACCTACTCTATGCAAGGCATTGTATGAGACATTTGAAAAACAAAGAAAAATATAACACAGAGCCTAATATAAGTCTTAATGCCATTTCCACAGTTGCAAGACTGTGGATAACCTTCAGGAACTCTAGGTTCTGTTCAATGTTGTGAGACTTCAGTAGGATTCCTGGGGGTCTATGGGAAGATCAAGGATTGCTTGTCCATGCTTGTTTTTCAGACATTTTCAGTCATGTCTGACTCTTCATGACCCCATTTGGGGTTTTGAGCAAAGACACTGGAGTGGTTTGCCATTTTCCATTTCCTTCTCCAGCTCATTTTACAGATGAGGAACCTGAGGCAAACAGGGTTAAGTGATTTGCCCAAGGTCACACAGCTTGTAAGTGTCTGAACCTGATTTGAATTCATGAAAATAAGTCTTCCTGACTCCAGATCTGGCACTCTATCTACAATGTTCCATAGAGAGGTAGAATGATCTCCTTAATGAACATCTGCGAAGCCCTGCTTCCTTCCATCATTGTGGAGTCTGCTGTGGACCTTCAAATATGAGAAACAGTGTTTCCTGTCAAAGCAACCCTGGAGATTCTTTTCCCCTCTTTGCTGATTTGAGGCTCTACCGATGCTTTGTCCTCTGTTGCTCCCACTACTTGGGGGTCCTAGGCAGCCATGTGGTAACAGTGACCACCACTTCCTTTGGTTTCTAATTCCATCAGATGCAGTAATAAAAAATAATAACTGATATCAATGTAGTACTTATGTTTTAAAGAGCTTTAAAAGAAATATCTCCTTTGATCCTCACAACTCTACAAGATAGATACTATCTATATTATTATATGATGATGAAGGAAGTGCTTTATTTGAAATTATGGTCATCAAAAAGGACAATCTTCAATAAATATATGTTGACTGAGAGTGATGGTTCAATAAAATCATGAATGACCTTTGAAGAAAAATATAGTTTTCTGATTATGTAGACTGGGAAATTGCATATAGCCTGTTTCAAATAACAAAATGATCATATTTTATAAGTAGCAATCAGTATAATACCCAGGAAATATTTTGTCTTTTATCTGACTGTCAGGGAGAACATATTTATATTATCAATAAGGTAGCTGTACTCTGAAATTATAACGTAAAATGGGTAAAAAAGTTCCACCCAGCTAAATTAATTGGCAGCTTATCCTATAATCCATAAATTCTAAAATCACTAGTTGAATGTAGGTATTTTTTTCATCAAGTGCTACCTAGACAAGAAGGAAATATTTCTTAATATCTTATGCAGGTATCCAAAAATGGCCAGGAAAAAATTATTTTTAAAATGGAGAATGAGAAAAACAGCAAGAAAATAACATTTAACCAAAACTTACAATAGATTTCATGATAGTTTAGGAGCTTTTCTTTTATTAAATGGCTGAATTCCTAGATGTTTTAAGAGCACGGAGACTGCTTTTAACATGAAATGCAATGTGCCTAAGCATCTAAGTTTTATTTAAAGATTTTTTTGAATGAGGTAAGCATATCTTATAGATATTTGCAGAAGAGGACTTGTAGGATAATATTTAACAATGTTACATTCATTTATATGTTATTTTATGTAAGCAAATATGTCTGATAATTTAAGCATAGATTTGTTTTTATATTGTGATGTTATTACATTACCATTTTAAAATTCATGCCTTACTGAAAGTTAGTGCATGTCTTTGGGTAGTGTACATTATGTAATATTAGTATATAAGAAGAATCTCATGTGGTTCCAACTTTCCCTCCTGTGAGGAGGGCCAAAAGGGAGTTAAGGAATTGGTTTTATAGACAGTAATATAAATGTGCATGTATGCCTATGGCATATGTGTATATATATAATATGTGTACATATGCATATATATAGATATCTATCTATATCTATATTCATCTTCTCTAAGCATCTGGGAGAACTGTTAACCATGTACCATTTGGGGCTGTAATGTAAGCCAATGTATTTAGGTATCAACTTGGTTGTACCAAAGGCCATGGAAGCAGAGAGGGGATTCTTCTCTATGTCTTAATAACTGGTTACCTTCCCAGATGGTCAGAAAGAATAAAGGCTTGTGTATAAAAATACACATAGACATGTAGTTATCTACAATATGTAATATAAATAATGTTGTTTAATCTATAATTTCAATGAAATATAAATTCCTCATATTTATGTGTGTGTCTTATTTAATTCATTTTTTCTACCTAATCAAATGTTCAGAACAAAGTTATCCAAATAGTTTGAAGAAAGAAGATATGTCAGATGCCTTAGAACAAGGATCTCAAAGCACATTATTAGACCATATTTTCTAAAGATTTTATGGACTATGTTGTAATCATTCATATTCTTGGGTAGGAGGAAGCAAAGTATTCTATCAATGACAAATAGACAAATATTGGAGAGGTTTCAAGAAAATAGGCCCATGAATGCACTCTTGAGAGAGAGAGAGAGAAAGAGAGAGAGAGAGAGAGAGAGAGAGACAGACAGACAGACAGACAGACAGAGACAAAGACAGAGACAGAGATAGAGAGAGAGAGAGGTAATGATAATAGTACCTTCTAAGAGTGCCTTACAGTACTGTGACTAGTACAGAAAATGAATCACATAGAATGAGAATTCTTTGAATTTAGTCATTATTATTTCCTCCCCATAAATACTCTAATACATATACAGTTCAAAACCTCATACTCTAATCTATGTTTGTGCCCTATGAGCATGATGTAGTGGATATGAAAGGAGGCTCAGAGTTCAGAACAGAGTTCAGAAACTGGTCTCAGTTTCTGCCTCTGACACATAGTGACTGCGGGATCTCCGACAACTGTCTAAGACTAGAGCTTGCAGAATAGTTTCGGATCTGAAATGGTAAAAGGAATTTCCTTGCCTGGAACTCCTTATACCGATGAAATCATGACCTGGATAAAAAAAAAAAAAGGAAAAGAAAAATACATGATATCATCTACTTGAAACAGACTTGCTCAGGTATCTTGTATTATTTGGTTATAAACTCTCTGCCTCTCCTGAAAACCATCTTGTGTCTGACAGAGAGAGTACTGGATGTCAGGAAGACATGTTTCAATCCAGCCCTAGTCACTTAGTAGCTTTGGAACCCTAGGTGAATCTCTCTAACCTCTCTGAATCTCCTTTTTCTTATCCATTATCTTTGAAATGAAGATAATAATAGCACTTAATTCACAAGACTGTTGAGATAATGTAAGCTTGGTACCTTGGACAGTTCAGCATGTTGCATTAATATAAACTATTATTTTTATTGTATCATCGCCTTGAAGGAGAAGGAGATGTGTTTACGTTAAATATTTGTATTAGAGACAGTTAAGACCATTACCTTTTCTCTCAGTCTCAGTTTCCTTATTTGTAAAATGAGGATAATAATACCACTTACCTCACAGAGTGGTAGTAAGAATCAAATGAAATAACACTTGGCAAACCTTAGTGCTATATAAAATGCTAGCTATTATTAAATGCTGGCTAGTGAAAGATTCCCATAAGAGTCAAATGCTCAAATAGATTGGATAAGAATCATTTAGGGGAATCTCTACTCTAATATGATCTTATACAGTTAATGATGTCAGCTAATGTTTTTTAAGTACCCACTGTGTCTAGTAGATACAAAAGAGTAAAAAAAAAAAATGACAATTTTTTTTTTACAAAAGGACTTGGAAAGATAGGAGGTAACATATAAAAATGACTTAAGAATAATAGGGAACATCTTATTTAAAAAAATTTCTCTTTCCTCTATGCTAGAGGCATGCCACCATTGCCGATAGGATCAAAGACAAGTGACAAAGGATGTGTCTTGCTTGTGTAGCCCACAGCACAGGTATTTTCTGTGGCAAATCTTTGCTCAGTAAGGCACCTAAATTGGTTTGCCACATGCTTTGCTGAGATGCCTCAGGTGAATTTGGTTTATACCTGTAAGAAACTACCAGCCAGCTCACATGGACTGGCTTAATCCTTCTACAAATCATTTGTTCACTGTTGTGCAGCCAAAGATGGGTTTTATGTGTGGCGATTTGGTTCAATTGACAAGGAAGAATTTTTTAAAAAGGATAAAGAAATTGTTAATGGATTTCACTCTCTCTCTTTCTCTCTCTTTTTCTGTGTAAAAGGGCCCCCATCTTCCCTTCCCACATGCTGTCCTGAATTTGCCTTTTTCTCCTCCTCAAAGTTTTACTTTTTCTTGGAATGTCTGTGTGCCATATGACAGTGAGTTTCTGCAGTAATTGCTTTATTCTTCAATAAGAGCCTTTACAATAGCAAACTCCTACAATACTTATGGGGAAATGAGAGTTGTTCCAAGGCAAAAATCTTACCTTGCACATCATCATTTTTTGACAATTAAAAAAAATACCCCTCTAATATGCATAGATTGTTATGCTGTTGCGAAAAGCTTAGGGGAAAAAATACTGTTCCTTTATTCAGTTCACTTTGCATATAGTTTCACACCTTTGGGTTTGTCAAACAGAAATGGCCATGATCTCACATGGGAAAGAACATTAATGAATCAGAAAACATTGTATTTATTCCAAAAAAAGAGTCTGTTCTATTCTGTTCCATACAAAAGACTAATGCAGTCTTATTTCAATCTGAGATTTAAAATTAACAAGATGCTGCTCAAACAGACCAACCAAAGCCCTCTCACAACATTCGTTGAAATGCCAGCTAGACATGATGGGATGCAGCTGCATATCTAAGGAGCAGAGGTCAATGGTGGTTGGATGAGATGGGGAGGGAAAAGGAACATACCTTTTCCTTGGGCCCATAAGAAAAGATCACTGTAACAGTAGCTATACTTTGCTCACTTGCAACAGTAACAACAAAATGATGCCACAGACGAAAACTGTCATGTCACACCCACTCCATCTGTCCTGTGCTGTGCACCCACAGCTCCCCTCATTCTACAAATTAATCTTTCACACATTTTCTAACAAAAAAGTGTTAATGTTATAAAAGAAAAAAAACAAGGAAAACAGAAAGAGTTGTGTAGAAAATACATTAAATTAAAATTTGATGGCAGTTATGACTTTTTTTTATTGACTGGAAGAGCAAACAGTCACATCAGATGGTTGCCACTGGCACATAATTAAAGCAATGGGGCAGTCTTAATATGGGCTTTGCCCTCTGATGATGATCGTGGGTTTTTTTAAATATAGCACGCACATTTTGTTCAGTTTGGGTCCTGTTCCCCCCAATCCCTCCCTGCATTGCTTTTGTCCTCTTTCTGAGTGGATATTATTCATGAACTGAGCCTTTATTATCTATTTGGCCATCTGCATAGCGTTGGCCATAGTCCCCTGTATTGTAATTTTGAGTTAAAATAAGGACTTTTAGAGACTGTTAGAAAAAAAGAAACTAGGCTTTAAGAAAATAATTCTAAAGCCGAGAGATACAAAACCTAAGTGAAAATGGACACAGAAGGCCAAAAATCCAAACCTCCTTTTTTACCTTAATGTGGGACAATTAAAAAGTGGGATCTGGCTCTTTGCAAAGTAACTCCTATTTGCTGTAACATAACTGGCAACTGTTAGAATTTTGAACAGTGGCAGACACTGCTTGCTTACAGAATGCCCTGGGAAGAAAATTTTTTAAAAATTATTTTCATTGTCCTTCTTTGCTTAAGGAAAGGGACCTCTATTTGAGGGAAAGGGGGTCGATGGCTAGAAGACCTGGAATAGCAGCCAAACCAAAGCCCCTTTCTCCTTCCAAAATTATGGAATGTGAAATCGCCCTTTTTTAACATGATAGTGGCAGTAGGTGTCCTGGTTATTTTTTGTCCAGATAAGGGAAGGGAGAAAATTTCAAAAACTATTAAGATGGATGATTCGTGGTTTTTTCCCTTAAGTCATTCATCTAAAATATGCATTAATATGCTTTTTTTACCCCTATAGCTTTACTCCATTTTATTATCTTCCTGATTACTTCCTCCATTCATTTATTTGATTTTTGTTATGTATTCTTCTTTATTCTTTAAGTAGTTTTCTTAGCTATATCCCATATGAATTGATTCCTCCCCTTTCTTTTTCTAAAGGTGTCTCCTACCAGCAATAATCCAAATGCTGTTGCTAGAAGTCCCTTTGAATCAGCTGACTAAATAATGACTAATGGATTAGCATAAGCAATATCTCATTGATAAGAACCTCTACAAAAGGCAGTAATGCTTTGATTTGAAACATTTCCGTTTGTTCAAAGACATGGTAGTTACAAAAAAATTACAGATTTTTTCATATGAAAATTTATTACTCAATTTCTTTTCACATTTCTTTTTTTGCTTGAAGTTGTATCGCATTATAATTTGTGCACAATATCTAAACGAAGTGATGATTTTGTATAAAATTCCTTTCTAAAAACAACCAGTCAAATAACATATTATTTAGAAAACAGCTTTTTTTTGTTGAATTTTGCAGTTGTTCTAAAAATCAATTGAATTCTATTTTTTTACCTTTCTAGCTGGTTTTTTTTTAATAGTCATAAGTAAAATCACCAAATTTTGGGTAATATATATTTTTTTATCCAAATTAACTTATGTAAGAACAAATGAAAGCAGTTTAAAAGCTAGAATTCTTTGAAAAGTTAGAAATATTCACTTGTTGGGGTGGAATAAGTAACTATTTAGACAATATTTTTTATTTAGTTTGTCACCTATTTTCCTCCTGGTGGGGGGATGGGATTGAAAAAAGTTTACAATCACACTGGTAAATGTATTGTGACTATCTGCAAGGATGATTTAATTATAAATGTTATAATAACCCTGAAATATAAAAAAATTCCATCTCATATAATGACATACATTCTTTATTAATATTGCAAACTACTCTCCTCAAAGGTAAGCATTAACCTTCATTTCCTAGATTTGCAGAAATGGAAATATAGTAGACTGAATTTTACCGACCAGTTTTAAGATACATTTCCCTGCTCCCTTTCCTTTCTGATAATTGCTGATGCTTTCTAAATTCCTCAAGGTATGCATTTGATAATCCAGATTGGCCCCCAACAACCTGTCCTTCAAGCAGATTCTAGAGCTCTGCCCTCAAGTGACAAAAGTCAAAGAAGTGAGAAATCAATATTCTGCCAAAGAGTTTTCATTCTTTGACAGAACAAGAATAAACAGGTTTTAAAACATGAATTGTTGATTCTCCTTTTAGAGGTAAGATAAAAGAAGAATAATTTTCATGGTGTTAGAGAATATTGTATTTGTGATAAATGGCCTTGGCTGCTATCACATGCTTCAGTTTTGTTTGAGTATTAAATCACCTGCAAAAACTATTTATTGCCTCATGTATGTATATGCTCACCATAAACAGTATCTCCCAACTATAACTTAGAATTGCCGTGAGCTCTCTCATTCATAATAGACTATTTTCAGTCAGAAATCAAGAATAGTGCTTGCTCTCATTCTTCCAGTCATTCTCCCAGGGCTTTGGGATTATTTTGAACAGTGGGAGAGGGAAAAGGATACATAACTGTTTTGCATTAAGGTATGTTCAGTCCTAGGTACTTTTCATGCTGATTTTAAGCATTGCAGACTGAAGCTTTTAGCAGTCAGAGAATAGAAAAGGATCTCAGTCAAATTCCTGATCTGATACCAGAAGCTTCCTTATGGCCCTAAGAGTTTAATTTTCATTTAAACAACAATAAATATAGGCATAAGGGTTTAAGATGAATTATGTAAGCCCTTTAGCCATAACCATTACATTCTGCCACAAAAATGAGCTGCTGTTCTCACTTTGTTTTATGGCCTCAGTGTAGCCTGTTGTTATTGTATCTGCCAAATAAAACCCAGCAAACCATGCAAATGAAAATATAATCTTTTATGCTTTCATAGTCTCAGGACAAACCAGTATGTGCAATTTTACACATCCTTCCTCCCCTGTTCAGATTTACTGCTATTAGACCCCTACCCTTTGAGACAGCATCCACAAAGTGCAAAGTTCCTTTTTATTAGTGGCTTATGGATTCAGATCTACCATGGGCGAACACTTTTTGTTGGAGTTACACTTTTGAAGGTAAAAATGATTTCTTTGATGTTTCTTGTGTTATCCTTCTATTGCTACTTCAATACATATTTTCCAACAGTATGAAGAGTATATTTTAATTTTTAAAAGAATAACTAAATCTTAGGGTTTTGATAGACCTGAGATCTCATTGACATGGATGTTGCCTTCAGTGATGCAGATTGCAACCCATAGATGCTCACTCATTCTATGTGACTTTTGTTCCCCTCCTCCTAGAAATTAACAATTGAGGACCCACCCAATTTTACTCGAGGCCCTACTTTGGTTCTGTTACCATCGGTTCTTTACAAAGTGAACATGTAAGTTCTCCATCCTATTTTTCTGGCTCTTGGTATGTGACTGGTCCATCTTTTTAATCTGGTTATACATTTCCACAATGAAACAAACCTAGTTTATTTAAAAACAATGGTTTCTTTCTTCACAACCTCCTGAATTTCTTAAGAATAATGGTTTTAGTGAACTGATGATTAGTTCTATAACTCACAAATCCTAATTTGGAGGCTTTCATTAAATTACTTAGACTTCATTTTAACACTCTCCTCTGAATGATGAATATAATCCTTTTTATGCCAGTAAAGAATGTTTTGGGGGACTCAGAAGTTTTTAAATACTTCAGAGATTAAGTGTTCTATATACATGCTAGAGAGTTTCTATAATCAGGCTGGAAGAATTATTTCTACCAAATTAACCAGGGATTCCTTCTACATTGGTTTGGCTTATCTCAGAAACTAATTCACTATTTGCCCAGTGACCTATGTAATAGTCTCCTGGGAGTTCTGCCTAGTATCCTGGCATCCTATGAATATACCTGGTCTATTTTATGGAAACAGTTGAAAATTTGTTCTACGTATTGCCATTTCTACTTGCTTATTTGGCCCTAACCCAGACCAGATGTTTGTACATAGGCAGATCTCTAGCACAGTGCCAAGCACACAGCAGGTGGTCAATAAATGTTTTCCTGGATGAAAAAATATCTAAAATATGATCAATTCCCAAGCTGAAAGGATCTTCTACAAACAAAGCTTAATATTTCTCTACCTTTTACCTTCAATTAGTTCATAACTTTTTATCAGTTTTTCTTAGGGATCTGTGATCTCATTGATTTGGAAATTCTCTCTAATGGTACAGATTGTAAGCCATCTATAACTCCTTATTCTGTGCAACTTTCTTGAGTTTACTGCAGGAGGTCTACCCATTATTCTGGAGGCCTTCCTTGCTTTCTTTGGATATTATATCTTGATATGGTATCAGGGTACGAGTGGAGTAACCTGGCTATGTCGCCCTTTTCATAGAGCCAGACCACTTCTTCTTATTATGCATGTCTTTGATGACATCTTTTACCCTTGATCTGTTTCCAAGTTTCTCTTTGGTGACATGTTGCAGCCTGTTCAAAGCCAACATGTACCTCTCCATGACGAGCATGCATTCCAGATGTAGCCTGCAACATCTACCGCGTCGTGCAGTGAAAAGCCCATTGAACATGGTGTCATAAGAGAATTGCTTTGGATCTTGGCTCTGTTACTTCCAACTCTTAAAAAATAGGTAAGTCATCTCACCTCTCTGTGTCTCTGTTTCCTCATTTCTAAAATGGAGATAATAATGTTTGCACTTAAGCTACTAAGATTGCTATTGGGAAAATGTGAATTATTATTACTATCGACTACAATTATTTTCATCTATTTCAATGGAATTCAAATAAACACAGTGCTGAGAGAAGTTGCTGTTTTTTATATTTAATATTCTATAAATGGTTATACAAGTACATGAAACAACTGCTTTAGTAGTTGAATAAAAGTACTGGGAGAGAAGCTCATTTTTGTTAGCTTCACTGAAAGCAACTTCAAGACAATTCTAGTAGTAAGCAGGGCAGCAGGAATGATATGTACCTCATGTCGGTTCCAAGTTATTTTGATTTCTTCTTCTAGACATCTGTCTTTGAAAATTCTTTGTTCCATGCACCTTGGAGATTATGAGTAGTTCATATTTTTTAAAATTATCACAAATCAATGTTATGTCAGAGCAATTGCAAGCACTAGTTATGTCTGTGATAATGGCCCAGCTCCAGTATAGTTTATTTTTTGACTTCTTAAGGATGTTTTGAAGTCTGTATTTGGCATGAGGAGATTTATCATCTGTTAGTTTGTGAAAGAGTCAAAATTTCTGATGTGCTATTCTAGCCACAAGGTCATATCTTACTAAGTATTTGGTAGGTACTAAATTCTTTCAACCTACAGGGATATCTATATGGCTTCTGTTTATTTACATAATCTAAATTGATTAGCAAATCTAAATTCCTTAAAAATAACACCCATGTAATTTCTAGTCCTTATGATCTAGTTCTGAATTGTCACAAGGATCAAAGGAGATAATATTTGTAAAGTGCTTTGCAAACTGTAAAGTACTCTATCAATGATAGCCATTGTTACTGCTTTTTGTTACTATCAATTAATCCATAGAATTTAGCCATTTGTTTGATGCTGCTTTATTGACATAGTATTGCTTTAGTTAACATAGATATCCTCCATAGAGAAGTACCTTTGGGTACTCTATCCATATGCACTCCACTTTTACTTATGTTCAACATAGTGACATGTGCCTTTTGTCAGGCTTTGGTATCATGGATAAAGTCACATCTATTTGTACCAGAATAATTTCTGCGTTAACTTCTTTTTCATTATTACTATCTAGCTCTTCTTACTTTCAAATGGGGTTCAGAAAGAAATGTTCCAAAGACAAGATGCTATCTGGCCATTGTCCTTGCATTTTTAGTATTTTGTGAACTATTGCAGGTGGATAATGTGACTGATTTTTGTAATTTAATAAGAACATTGGGAGGTATAAGCTCATTTTTATAGACACCTTAAAAGCATAATAAGGACAACTGACTGCTGAAACAAATAAGATAACAGATATGACCTATTCCTTGTAGTTTTCTTCCTTTTCTGGTGTCATTTTCTTGTGCTAGTTCTCTATATTTTGAAAACTCTTCATTCTATACTTTTTGGAGATTATGAGTACCTGGTATGATGATATCTATTAAAAATGTCATCCCTGAAATTTTATGTGTCTGTATTTTGACCAGGCGGTTCTGGGTAACAGTTTCATCTGTAATAATGTTCTGTTTCTAGTACAGGTTATTTGAATTCATAAGGATATTTTGGGTTTAGGGGTTTTATTAGAGGGATTTGTCAATCTGTTAGTTTATAAAGGACAAAGAGCTCTCTTATATAATTCAAGTGACTTGGTTGTGTCTTTCTCAGCATCTGGTATCTGCTAAATTTTTGCAGCCTTCCGTAGTTATTGTCCCATTTCTATCACCTGATTGCATAATCTGCATTGATTGATAAGTCTGATCTCCTTAAGAATTATCTTTGTGGAGTTTCTGGTGATAATGACTCTTATCATAATAATCACTCTTATCATAAACCCCTCTATGAACAAATAAAGATGACTTGTACTTTTTATGCTTCCTTGTAGATATGTCAATGGTTGAGTTTATGTGGATGTCACCATGCCCTTTGATTGTATTCTTGGATCACACCCATTTCATAGTCTCCATTTAGAGATAAAACAACTTTGGTTATGTTCAATAACTCCAGTGGTGGATGCCTGTTGTCAAGCTTTACTATTGCTTTGTGAACTGAGGTCAATTTGTTCCAAAAGTATTTCTGTACATTTTTTAACCTGTTTATGATATTCTCTGAGGAAGTCCATTAATTGTCCTCCTTCTATTTGGTGGAGGAAATATTAATCTTCTTTTATCCACCTTAGGGTAATGAGCTTTGTATTTCATTAGTATCGTATGGATTTTTGTTTGTTTTTGTTTTAGATATATTACCAAAAATATACATCAAGATGGGTATTTTATGGATATTAATTGCTCTAATTGTGTTCATCCCATTAAACTTTCACTTGAAGATGCCAATTATCTATCATATCCGCAGCTTTTTCCTTGATAGCTTTGTACTTGATGTGCCTTGCCTGGAAAAAGCAAGCATATTTGTAAGTGTTGACTTCACTCAGTGGTTCCATTTGATATCAGGATTCAAGTTCAAAGCCTTTTGTCTCTAATGTTCTTAGGAGGCCATTTTACATGTGTCCTAATGACATTTTGGTGTGATTGGAGAAAGTTTCCATGAGGTGAAGTAGGGACTTAATGTGCCTTTTACTGGAGACACTGCATCTCCAATATTGTCATCATCCAAGTATATCAAGTGATTGCTAAGTTGTTTGGAGAGTTATGAGTGACTTGAGAGATATGAGTCCCTCTGCACTTGAAAAGAATCAAATAGTTTTTTTCAGGAGTGATGATAAATGGATTTAAGGCAAGAAGTGGGCTTAAACTGTGACCCCAGAAGATGCTACTTTTATGTCAACTGTTTTGGGCGTTATTGTGGTGGTGACATTTTTAAATAGAGAAGTTTTCCTTGTGAATGTCAGACACCCTCATATTCTATGCTTAAGTATTTTTATATATATGTATGTGTATTTACACTATGTGATTAAACTGGGAATGCAAAATGGAATGAAAGGCTTTCCGATAATCAGCAAAACCCTACAAATATTGATGCTTTCAAATGCTTTGCTCAGTAATCACCAAATCAAGAATGAGTTTTTCTTTATACCCTTGGGCATACCACTTTTCTCATCAGACAAATATATCATTTGGGGGGGCAGTAAATATTGATAGATTATTTAAAATTATATAAATTGTGAATGCTTTGTATAAAGTACATAAATTTATAATTGTATTATATTTGAAAGGAATACTGGTGTTCCTATCTTTTGGTAATCAGTTGATGATACCTTTTCAAAAAAGAAATATGGGTTCAAGTTGCATGATAAAGAAGCTGGCAAAGTGCTTTGCTAGGTATTTATGTACAAGTGTGAAATATTTGAGCCAATCATTTTGGAGCTCATTTGAATCTACTCCAATATCCAATTTTACAAATCAGATATTTTCCTTATCTTTCTTCTTCTGGAGTTCTCTCCCTCCTCTAATTTCTTTGTTTCTCAGGCCTCTATAGTATAATTTTTTTTAATGATAGAGATTTGCTTTGTTCCTCTTCGTGATTTAACATCTTTTATTCCCTTAACTATATGACTTTCATTAAATTGTTGATTAAGGGGAACAAGAATTTCTGATATAATTTTGTTTTCTAGATTCCATTCTGTATGGTTTTTTTTTTTTTTTGATGCTTTTAATTTGGTGGCTCAAGTTTTTGACTTCATGTAGATGGTGATAGAATTTTCCAATATCTTGCCTTCAATAATTATTTTAATTCACTTCTGTCAAGGTAATTTTTTTGATATCTGCCTTTAGGCATATTTCTAGATAGTGTCACCTATCTCCCTATGGTCCTCACCCTGGGAATGGTCACAGCATATATTATTGTATATTAGTCTTGAAATATTTTTCTACTATCTGTCAAATATTGTGGGAGAACTTATTTATTCATGAGGCAGCTCAGTGGTGCAGAGAATTGAATGATGGACCTGGAGTAAGGAAGACACGAATTCTGATCCAGCCTTAGACACTTACTAGCTGTGTGACCCTGGATAAATAACTTAACTTCCCTCTGCCTCTGTTTCCCCAACTGTAAAATAGGGATAATAATAGCATGTGTTTCCCAAGATTGTTGTGAGGATGAAATCTGTGAGGCAGTTAGCACAGTGTCTGACACATTGTAGACCCTTCCTTCCTTCCTTCCTTCCTTCCTTCCTTCCTTCCTTCCTTCCTTCCTTCCTTCCTTCCATGAAGTTATTTTAGACATTAGCATCTAAAACAAAACAAAACAAAAGAAACCTATTTTCTTGTATAGTTGCTTGATAAGTTTGATTCCTGGCCTGAGTCTCTTTGAAATTCCATTCTCAATATTCACATCTTCTTTTCAAAATCATTCAAGAAACCAGCATTATTTTTTTGCCATCCATTTCATTATCAGGTAGTACTTTTGGAGTTCGTATTGTGTAAGTTTTCAATTATTACAGCTTCTTTAGTTTTTCCTTCTTTAGATTTAAGCAACTCCTCAATTTTCACTCTTAGTTCCTCTAATCTGGATTCAGAAATGATATTATTTCTTCTGGTCCTCTTGTATTGACTTGTAATACATTATTTTATAACTTGGAGCTAAGGATATAATTGACAAAAGCTCTCACTTATAACTCATAATGTCTGTTTCCGGGTAGCCTGGAGATCAATGTGGCCTTTTAGGTCCTTGGATGCAGCCTTTTGACTAAGTCCAGGTTTTACAGAACAAATTCTTTTATTAAGAGATTTGTTCTGTGAAGTCTGGATTCAGTAAAGGACCACACTTGAGGATCTAGAGGGCCACATGTAGCCTCGAGGCCACAGGTTCCCCCCCGACCTGGGGCTAGACTTTGAGGGGTACTATAATTGTTATTATTTTATAGAAAATCATTAGTCTCATCTTGTTCTAAAGAATTCTGGGATAAGTCGCTATTATTCTTCTATATTTAATGTTCAGCAGATTATTACTATTGCTATCCAATGAAACTCCAAAATAGAAGTGGTCACAAAGAAAGTCAACAGATTAATGGCCTAACAGAAATTCAAATCACCTTTAACAAAAATATTGACACTGATTATGGCAGGCAGTTGATGGGAAGACAAGATTATCAAGTCCTCTTCTTCTTTCCTTCTACAGTTATATGAGTTATCTCTCTCATGTTCACAGTTTTCTGAGGACAGGAAATATATCTTTTCTCTCTCTTTATAGAACTGTGTTAGCATGGCACAAACTAAAGAACTGGCACTTGAAAATTCTTGTTACCCATAGATCTCATTTCAACTAAATTTTTTTCTTGGATAATAATACTGGCCAGCGGCATTTATGCATTCTTCAAGTTTTGCAAGGCATTTTAATTCATAACAAAATAGCTAATACGTATGTAGTACTTTTAAGTTTCCATAATATTATATATATATATATATATATATAAAATCTCATTTGATCCTCATTTGATTCCTGTGAAGTAGGTGCCATTACCATTTTTTACAGGAGGGAAACTGAGGCTCAGAAAAATTCTCAGAACCACATCACTAATAAGTATCTTAGAATTTTAATCTAAACATCCTTGACTCTGTTTACCATCCCCTGTCGCCAATTCAACCTAATTTTGCCATGATCTCACTGACATGGCTTTAGTACTTGTGAAACAATCATTTAGAGTAGCTGGTCGCTAATTAACCATACCAGCAAGAGCAGTACTAAAACTTGAGAACAACCTGAAAGATTCTGAATTCACTCATCTCTGGATACACAAGCCATTTTTTTTTGCCAACATTTACCAAAAAGGCATTTCAATAGTCATTACTGCAGCTACATTTTTTAAATGCTTATTTTTACTGAGTTTAATTTAGATCTCAATTTGCATTGTAGAATGTATAATTTTTTTTTCCCCAGTGAGAAGCTTAGTCTTAAACATAGATACAAGTTATTTGGAAGAAAAGTTCCTCTAACTGTGCTGCATTGCAGTGTCAGCAGTACATCTGACAAATCTTTCAGTCTAGGTTTGACACAAACCTTCTGTCCACTTTTCTTCCTAACTGCAGTCTGAATTCAGCAGGTACAAAAAATGTGTTGCATGAACTTTGAAGAATATGTTCACAACTGATCTTTTTCAGAAAGATTAATCTTAGACTATCAGATATTATCCTTATAACTAATATAAGTTCACCATACATCCACAATATATTAGGCAATACATTAGGCCCTTCAGTTTTGGGTGTTTGAATTTAAATCCAATACATACATAAAGAAGAGCATGCATAATTCATAAAAGCATATATTTAGAGTTGGAAGGGACCATAGAGGCCATTGAATCTAACCTCTTTATTTTATAGATGGGGAAACTGAGGTTGAGAGAAGGTAAATGACTTGCCCAGGGTTACAGAGCAAGGAAGTATCTGAATTGGAATTTGAACTCAGGTCTTCTTCCTATCTCCAAGAGGACCATTTTAAGCATTCTGCTTTCTCATTTCCAGGTTTACTACTAAAAAAAATCATAATATCAAATTATTTAATACATTTGAATAAATGATTCCTATCCCACCCCAACCCCATTTTAATGGCCATAGTGAATACTTTTCAACTCAAAAGTTCTCAACAACTTATTTAGGGGGTTGAATTATACCTAATAAATACTCTAAATCTCTAATAATAAGAGAAATGTAAATCAGAATAACTCTGAGGTTTCACCACATACAAATCAGTAAAAACGGCAGAAGACGAGTATTGTTAGTGTTGAAGGGGCTGTGGGAATGGGAACACATGCTTTGTTGGTGGAACTGATAATTAGTAAAACCTTTCTGGAAAACAACTTGGAATTATGCAAATGAAGTAGCTAAAATATTGATACCCTTTAAAACCAGAGAATACACTACTAGGCAAACTCTTCAGAAGGTCATTGACAGAAAGTTTCCATGCACAACAAAATATTTATAGCAGCACTTTTTGCAAAGAATTTTAAACAAAGTAGATGCCCATCCATAGGAGAATAGCTAAACAAATTGTGGTACATAAATGTAATGGAATATTACTTTGTTATAAGAATCAATAGACATGATGCATATAGAGAAAAATGGAAATACTTACATGAACTGATGCAAAGTGAAATAAAGCACAACCAAGAAAATTATATATACATACAATGACTCCAATAATGTAAATGGAAAGAACAACAATCACAAAACAACCAAAAATGAAGGCTGCAAAATTACCAAAAATAAGCCTTGGGCTAAAGAAAATATAAGCAAAGATAGTTCTCTTTGTTCATTTGCAGAGACTGAGGTTCACAGTTGTATAACATTGCATATAAAGTCTGATTTTTGATGCATTGATCAGTTTTGATAATTTGCACTCTTCTTTCTCCTCTCTCTTTTTAATTATTTGTTATAAGGGATAGCTCACTGAGGAAACCTAGGTGATCAAAAAAACCAAGAGATATAAATGAAATATGTTTTTTCAGAAGGAAAAAAATTGCCCTCGAGAAAAATTTCCCTGAAGCAGCTCACATTCTATTGCCTGAGGAGTAAGGTGGAGGTAGAGAGAGATAACATATGTAGAGATAAGTAAATGCAAATTGTGCAAAATAAATGACTAAATTTTCTGTGGGGAAAAGGAGAATTCAAACCAAGGAGACATGAGTCCCCTCCAGAGAAAATTCTTAAATTAGGCCATTGGAATCTCTCTGCTATAAAATATCTGCCTTAACTGTTGTTCATAGAAGAACTATCTCTTTCTGGTGTAAAAAAAACCAACTTCTTTCCTACTCATTGCTAAACTATCACTATACCAAATGAATACACACACACACACACACATATGTATATATGTATATATATATTTTTTTTCTATGACGCCTCGATGTTTTTGACCAACTCCTCCCACTCAGAATGGGGAGTCTAAATCACTTCCCAGGAGGCTGAGAAAGCAAAAGGCCAGATAGGGGAGTTGAGCATCAGCAACGTAAGAAAGCCAAGGCAGAATCCCAACAGCTCTGGAAGTGATGGCACTTTTCAGGTAAGCTCTAAAATAACTAGACTTCTGAGACTTCTGGGAGTCAAGATGGAGGAATAAGTAGTAAATTGCCAGAACTCTCCCACATTCACCTCCAAGCAATCATAAAATAGCACCCCAAAACAAACCCTAGAACAGCACAACCAGCAAAAAGACAAGATTTAGCCCAAGAAACTTGGAAGATTGTCAAGAAAGGTCTATCTCCCCTGGGTAAAAGGAGAACACAATCCAGGATAGGAAGCATCCCAGCAAGCCAGCAGCAAGCCCCACCTCAGCAAACCAGAGAGATATCCTGAGCCCCAGTGCAATGGAGCAGGCAAATACCACCCATGTGCTTCAGTATAGCCAAGGGAATGGGCAAACTCCAGCTCCAAAGAACAGCCTTGTACTTCAGCATAGCCCTGGGCAAATAGGCAACTTTCAGTGGTCAGATCTCCAAGTGCTTCAGCACAGCCCCAGGCAAACAGGCAGCCTCCAGAAGTCAGACCACCATGATTCAATGTTCAGAAACACCCCACTGGCCTCAGCATATGCCAGACACCAGCACTAAGACCCTGGTTCAGCACCAGTTAAGCTGTCAGACTCCTACAGCATCTAGTAGTACAATCCACCACCATCCCACCCCATCAGTACAGCACCAGACACCAAGGTTCCCCATGGGCCTCAGGGCAATATCAGTGCAGCACAGGTAAGCAGTCAGGGCTTGCAGTTCCTGACACAAGAAGCCTGAGACTGTGCCCTTTCCACCCTGGGAGGAGAGCTCAAATTTAAAAGAAAGGAAAAAAGCCAAAAAAGAAAATAACAAAATAACAAAAAAAGAATCTGACCTGGTAAAGTTATCATGGTAACAGGAAAGATCAAGACCCAAACTCAGAAAGGGACAACAGTGTTAAAATACCTGTGGGAAAATCCCCAAAGGAAAACAGGAAGTGGTCTCAAGCCTGGAAAGAACTCATAAAAGAGCTAAAGAAGGAGCTTTAAAATCATGTAAGAGAGGAAGAAGAAAAATTGGGAAAAGAAATGAGAGTGATGCAAGAGAATTGTGAAAAAAGAGTCAACAGCTTGAAAAAAGAAAACAATGGTTTAAAAAATTAGAATTGGAATTTTTTAAAAAGTAAAATTGGCTAAATAGAAAAGGAGATACAACAATTCACCAAACAACTCCTTAAAAAGCACAGTTGGCCAAATGGAAAAGTGGCATTGAGGAAAAAAATTACCACTGAGGAAAACAGCTTTCTAAAAGTCAGAATTGGGCTAGTGGAAGCTAATGACTCCATGAGATATCAAGAATCAATCAAATTAAAAAGAACAAAAAAATAGAAGAAAATGTAAAATACCTCATTGGAAGAACAACTGACCTGGAAAAAAGATCCAGGAAAGACCATGTCAGAATCATTGGACTCCCTGAAAGCTGTAATGAAAAGTAAGACCTGGACAGCATATTTCAAACAATTATAGGAAAACTGCCCTGATATCCTGGAAGCAGAGGACAAAATAAGAAATGAAGGAATCCCCTAATCACCTCAGCAAAGAGATCCCAAAATAAAAACTCCAAGGAACATTATTATAGTCAAATTACAGAAGTATCAAGTCAAGGAAGAAAATCTGCAAGTGGCCAGAAAGAAAGAGTTCAAATATCAGGGAACCCCACAATCAGGATTATGCAGTACTTAGTCATTGCATCATTAAAGGATCAGAGGTCATGGAATATGATATTCCAGAAGAAAAAGGAGCTAGGACTACAACCAAGAGTCATCTATCTAGTGAAATTAAGCATAATACTTCAAGGGAAAAAAAGTAGTCATTCAATGAAATAGAAGGATTTCAAGCTTTCATAAGGAGAAGACCAGAATTGAGCAAAAATTTTGATCTCCAATATTAAGGACTAAGAGAAGTGTGAAAAGGGGAAAAGGGGAAAGAAAATGCAAGGGATTCAATGGAACTGGACTGTTTACATCCCTACATTGGAAGATGATACTTGTAATTCTTAAAAATTGTAGCACTAATAGTACAGCTAGAAGGAATATACATAGACAGAGGATATGTGTATAAAGTGAATTTGACGGAAAGAAAAATATAATTAAGGGATGAGAAAGCAGAGTACACTGGGAGCAGAAGGGAGAGGTATAATGAGGTAAATTATTTCACATGAAGAAGTGTGAAAAAACCTTTTACAGTGGAAGAAAAGATGGAAGGGTGGGCAATAAACATTGCTTGAACATTACTCTCATCAGTATTGTCTCAAAGAGGGAGTAATATACATATTCATTTGAATATAGAAACCTATCTTTCTCCACAGGAGAGCAGGACAGGAGGAGATTAAGTAAAGGGGGACTGAAAGAAGAGAGAGAAGACCAGAGGAGGTAGTAGACAGAAGCAAAACACAGTCAAGGAGGGAAATGATGAAAGGAGAGAGAGAGAGAGATAGACAGACAGACAGAGAGGGACAGAGGACAAAGAGGAGGAAAAGTAGGATGGAGGAAAATATACAATAACCATAATCATGAATGGGAATGGGATGAACTCTCCCATAAAACAAAAGCAGATAGCAGAGGGGAGCAAAAACCAGAATGTCCTCTCATATCTCTTCATTTGAGTCCCACTTGATATTTATAATCTTGTTATATTTACTTTTGATTTTTTAATATATAATTTTTTAATTTTTCACTGTTCAACATTCACTTCCACAAGAATTTGAATTCAAAATTTTCTCCCCATCTCTCCCCACTCCACACCCCGGAACAGCATGCACTTCATCCAGTCTGTCCTCCTTTCTATTACCGTCTCCTTCCATGCCCTCCCTCTCTATTTTCTTGTAGGGCAAAATAGATTTCTATACTCCACTGCCTGTATATCTTATTTCCCAGTTGCATGCAAAAACAATTTTTAACATTCATTATTAAAGCTTTGAGTTCCATATTCTCTCCCTTCCTCCCTTCCCACCCACCTTCATTGAGAAAGCAAGCAATTCAATATAGGTCATATACGTGTAGCTACGCAAAATGCTTCCATAGTAGTTATGTTGTGAAAGATTAACCTCATTTCCCTCTGTCCTATTCTGCCCTCCATTTATTCTATTCTCTCTCTTGACCTGTTCTCCCACAATAGTGTTTGCTTCTGATTATCCCTTTTCCCAATTTGCTGTCCCTTCTGTTATCTTCCCTCTCTTATTCCCTTCCCCCTTGCCTTCCTACAGGATAAAATAGATTTCCATACCCAATTGAGTGTGTGTTATTCCCTCCTTAAGCCAAATCCCATGAAAGTAAGGGTCACTTATTCCCTTTTATCTTTCCCCTCTACCCTTCCACTGTAAAAACTCTTTCTTGACTCTTTTATGTGAGATAGTTTGCTACATTCTGCCTCTCCCTTTCTGTCACTCCTAGTACATTCCACTCAGAATGCAGTAGATTTTATTTTTTAGGTATTCTCCCTTCATAATCAGCTCATCCTGTGCCCTCTGTCTATGCATATATATATATATATATACAAATACATATATATATATATACACATACACATACACACCCATGTATATATACATACCTACATATATATATAATATACACATACATACCCATACACACCTACATATGTATGTATGTGTGTATGTTTCTATACACATTCCCCCCAACTACCCAAATGCTGAGAAAAGTTTTAAGAGTTACAAATATTATCTTTCCATGTAGAAATGTAAACAGTTCAACTTTAATAAATCCCTTATGGCTTCTCTTTACTGTTTACCTCTTCATGTTTCTCTTGATTCTTGTATTTGAAAGTCAAATTTTCTATTCATTTCTGCTCTTGTCAACAAGAATGCTTGGAAGTCCTCTATTTTATTGAAATTCCATTTTTTCCCCTGAAGCATTATACTGAGTTTTGCTGGGTAGGTGATTCTTGGTTTTAATTCTGTCTCCTTTGACCTCTGGAATATATTCCAAGCCCTTCTATCCCTTAGCGTAGAAGCTGCTAAATTCTGTGTTATCCTGAATGTATTATCCTGAATGTATTTCCACAATACTTGAATTGTTTCTTTCTGGCTGCTTGTAATATTTTCTGCTTGACCTGGGAACTCTGGAATTTGGCTACAGTATTTTTGGGAGTTTTCCTTTTGGGGTCTCTTTCAAGAGGTGATCGGTGTATTCTTTCCATTTCTATTTTACCCTCTGGTTCTAGAATATCAGGTCTGTTTTCCTGATAATTTCTTGGAAGATGATGTCTAGGCTCTTTTTTTGATCATGGTTTTCAGGTAGATTGATAATTTTTAAATTATCTCTCCTGGATCTATTTTCCAGGTCAGTTGTTTTTTCAATAAGTTATTTCACATTATCTTCTATTTTTTCATTCTTTTGGTATTGTTAAGTCATTAGCTTCCATCTTCTTCATTCTAATTTTTAAAGAGCTATTTTCTTCAGTGAGCTTTTGGACCTCCTTTTCCATATGTCCAATTCTGCTTCTTAAGGTATTCTTCTCCTCATTGGCTTTTTGAACCTTTTTTGCCATTTGGGTTAGTCTATTTTTAAAGGTGTTATTTTCATGGGCAGCAGCTGCCCGTGATTCCATGCCCTGAAGCCTGCTTCAGAACCACCTGTGCTGTTGTGGCCTACACTGGGTTCCACTCTGCTCTGAGCCTGGTGCAATAGACCCTTCCTGTTGGCCTTCCAGGCTATCTTGGGCTGGAAATCTGTTTCACTCTGTCATTTTGAGTGTTCTGCTACTCTAGAATTTGTTAAGAGTCATATTTTACAGGTATTTTAAGGGCTTGTGGGGAGAGCTCAAGCAGGTATTTGCTTCTACTTCACCATCTTGGCTCCTCCCCCTATATGTACTTTTGATTTTTTTGGTGTGTAGTTCTTTCCTTTTGCATCATTATAGTGCTGTGTCTATTGTTTTCTTGGCTCAATTTACTTCATTTTGCATCTGTTCAAATAGGTCTTACCATGCTTCCCTGTATTCATCATATTCAGCCTTTGTTATAACATAATAATATTTAAATACATTTATTTATCACAATTTGTTTAGCCAATCCCCAATTAATTGGCATCTTTTTTGTTTCCAAATCTTCACTATCATTAAAAAAATGCTTCTAAAAGTATTTTGGAGTTAGAGACTTTTTATTGATGGCTTCCTTAGGAGTATAAGCCCAGTAATGGAGTCTCTGGTTCAAAGAATATGGATATTTTAATCACTTTATTTACATAATTCCAAATTGCCTTCCAAAATGGCTTATTTTTCATAGCTCCAGCCACACTGTATTAGTATGTCTGTTATTTCATCAGAATTCCAACATTGACTGTTGATATTTTTTGGGTCATTTTTACCAGTTTGCAAGGTAGGAGGTAAGACTTCAATGTTGTTTTTATTTGGATTTCTCTTATTTTTAATAATTTGGAACGTTCTTTCATGTGGTTGTGAAGATTTGGCAGTTCTTCCTGTTTCTTCATATACTTTGACCTTTTATCTATTGGGGAAATGACTTTCAGTTACATATATATACATACATATATACATACATACATGTGTGTATGTAAAATACCAAATCCTTATCAGAGAAATTTGATAGAAGTTTTTGTCCAATCCACCACTTCCATCCTTATCCTAGGTGCATTAATTTTGTCTGTGCAGAAACTTTTTAGTTTCAAGTAATAAAAATTACTTGTCTTTTGCATTTGTCTCAATCTCTTGTATAATTAAGAATGTATCTCCTATCCATAGCTGTGAGAAGTATATGGTCTGTTTCTCTTCTAATTTTTTAATAGTATGACCTCATTTTCATTTAGAATGTATTCTACAAAATGGTGTAAGATGTTGGTTGAAATCTAATTTCTGTCAAATTGCTTTTCAGTTTTTCCAACAGTTTTTAAAATCTCAAATAAAGAGTTTTTTCCTAGGTGATTTATGTTTTCCATTTTGTAAGACACTGGACTATTCAGTTCTATTGTTTCTGCTTCTTCCTTTTCTGGTCTGTTCCATTAAGCTATCTCTCTATTTAAAAAAATACCCAAAACCAAATGTCAGATAGTTTAATGACTACTATTTTATTATATATTTTGAAGTCTTTAAATGCTATTCCTCCCTTTTCCCTACATAATTTCATAGTTTCCCTTGATATTCTAGAACTTTTATTTTTTCAAATGAATTTTGCTATTATTTTACAAAGTTCTATAAAGTATGTCCTTGATAATTGGATTGATATGACATGAAAGTATAAATTAATTTTGGTAATATTGCTATCTTTATTATTTTGATATGCCTGAGCCATGAGTACTGAATATTCCTCCAGATATGTAGGTTGTTCTTTATTTCTTTAAGGAGCTCTTCATAACTAAATCTAAACAAGTCTTGAGATATGCATTTTGGATTTTGTAGTTTTTATTAGAATTTCTAGCTATTTATGCAATTTTGTAGTTATATGGAATAGAATTTCTCTTTGTATTGTTGTTTCTTATGTTTTATTATCATTACATAGAAATGCTATTGAATGTTGAGAATTTATTTTGTAGTCTGCAATTTTGCTGAAATTAACTGTATCAGTATCTGCTGATTTCCTAGAATTTTCCAAGTAAACCATCATGTCATCAGCAAATAACAATAGTTCTATCTCTTTTTAAAAAATAATCTAAATTTCTAGAACTATATCAAATAAGAGTGAGAAGAGTGGAATCCTTAATTCATATTTATTTAATATGAATCATCAGTATTTACTGAAAAACTTTCTACTATATCCTTGTTGCTTATGATGTTTGCTTTTATTTTTAGATAAATACTTTTTATGATATTTTCAAAAGGTCCCCTAAGATCCTATACTTTGTAGGGTTTTTAGCATTCAAGGGTGTTGTGCTTTGTCAAAGGATTTTTCTGTATCTATGGACATGATTATGTGGTTTTGGATGTTTTGGTTTTTAATATGGCTAATTATATTGATGATTTTCCTAATGTTAAACCATTCTTGCATACCTGGCATAAATCTTACTAGGTTATAACAAATGATTTCATTGATAAATCACTGTAGTCTGACAGAATTTTGTTTTAAAATTTCCATTCAATGTTTATTAGTGATTATTTGTAGTTTTCTTCCTCTGTTTTACCTTTCCCTGGTTTAGATATTAGGATATTGTTCTTATTGTTGGTGGTGGTTCTTCCTTCCTTCTTGAGGAAGACATCACAAAGGTGATATCTTGACTTGTGAGTGAATTGGACTTAAGTGAGGCATAGCTGTGCAAAGTGATCAACCTCACTCTCTCCTCCAGAGTCATCAAAGTCCAGTGGCAAGACATGTCAAGATAAGTAGTAATGGCCCAGGATGCAGTGAAAGACCTTGGCCTTTCTAAGCTGAGGTCTTTCCCAGGTCTCAGTTTGTCTGAGGCAGTGCTCATTTGGTGATTAAGGGCTAGATAAGAATTGAAACAAAAGATGACCTAGTTTGCCATCACATAAGAATCAGTCTGTGAGGGAAGAACTTCATAGTTTTTGGCCAGAACAGAAAACAATTTCTTCTTCTTCTTCCTCTTCCTCTTATTCTCCTCCTCCTCCTCCTCCTCCTCCTCCTCCTCCTCCTCCTCCTCCTCCTCCTCCTTCTTCTTCTTCTTCTTCTTCTTCTTCTTCTTCTTCTTCTTCTTCTTCTTCTTCTCTCTTCCCCTCCTCCTCCTCCTCTTCCTCACTCTGAGCCATCAAAACCCAATGAAAGTCACAGGGATTTAGGTTTAAAGGCATAGTCGGGTAACCCCATTTGAATCACAATGGGCTTTTTCAAAGATTTTTTTCAGAGATATATTTCAAGAAATCATAAATGAAAACAACATGAGATATGAGAATTAATTGTTCCACCTTTTTGAAAAAAACAAATAGGGAAAAATATCTAGCCTCCAAATCCCAAGATACCTTGCAAAGTATAAGTGATCAAATATTATATTCCTTTGAACTGAGCACCCATATGTAAGGGTATGACTCCCCATGTGGATAGAGGGAGAGAAGAAGTAGAAGAAAGAAGAAAAGGAGAAGGAAGAGGAGGAGGAGAAAAAGGAGGAGGAAGAGAATGAGGAGGAGGAGGAGGAGAAGAAGAAGAAGTAGAAGAAAAAGAAAAGAAGAATTCCTGATTCTGCTCACTTCACTTTGTATCACTTCATGTAAGTCTTGGTTTTTCTGAAATCATCCTTCTGGTCATTTCTTATAGCACAATAGTATTCCATTACAATTGTATACCACAATTTATTCTGCCATTTCCCAATTGATGAGCACCCCCTCAATTTCCAGTTCTTTGCCATCATAAAAAGAGCTGCTAGAAATATTTTTGCACAAATAGGTCCTTCCCACCCTCCCTTTTAAAAATGTCTTTGGAATACAGATCTAGTAGTGATATTGTTGGATCAAAGAGTAAGCACAGTATTTTAGCCCTTTGACTGTAGTTCCAAATTGCTCTCCAGAATATTTGGATCAGTTCACAACTCCACCAATAGTGCATTAATGTCCCAATTTCCCCACATTCCCTCCAACATTTATAATTTTCCTTTACAGTCATATTAGTCAATCTGATAGTTGTGAGGTGGTACTTCTGAGTTATTTTAATTTGCATTTCTCTAATCAATAGTGATTTGAAAACTTCACATTTTTTGACCATTTGTGAATTGGGAAATAACACATTCTTATAAATGTGATTTAATTCCCTATATATTTGAGAAATGAGGCCTTTATTAGAGAAACTTGCTGTAAAAAAAATTTTCCCCGTCTTTATGCTTTCCTTCTAATTTTGAGTGCATTGGTTTTATTTGTACAAACCCTTTTTGATTTAATGTAATCGAAATTGTCCATTTTACATCTTGTAGTGCTCTTTTTCTTGTTTGGTCTCATATTATTTCTTACATTATTGTGTTTAGGTTTGGTTTTGTTTTTTAATTTGTGCTCTTCTGGGATCCTTATGGCATATAAGTTGTCTCTACACATCCTGTCTTTGAGATCAATATGTTTTGCTTGTATAGAGGTCATGTATTCTCTTAATAGTATTAGGTTTTGCTTCTCTCCTTCCAGATTTTCCTTCATTTCTGAATTTTTAAAATTTAAGACTTTTAATGAATATTTTTTAAATGCCTAGAATGTTCAGGATCTATACTAAGCTCTTTACAAATATCATCTTCTTTTATCCTTATGATAACTCTGGTACGTAGGTGCTATTATTATCTCTATTTTACAGACAAAGAAATTGAGACTGAGAGAGAGTAAATGATTTGCTCAGGGTCACACAGCTAGTTAAGTGTCTGGAGCTAGATTTGAATTCAGGTCTTCATGTCTCCAAGTTCAGGAGTCTAGTCACTGTATCATCCAAGAGCCTCTGTCTGCCCTGTTTGTTATATTTATATTCAGAACCAGTTGTTCTCTCTTTTGTTTCTTTGGAGAAATTCACTCTAGTGGATTCAAGTTTTTCTATTCTGTCGATTATTACTACTGTAAAGATCATAAATTCTGCTTTCATAATTCTTATTTCTCTCTTGAATCATTTAGGAATATCGTTTTCGGGTTCCTCATTCTCCTGGGAATCCACAAGATCCTCTTCCTCATCAGATGTGGATTCATTTCCCTGTATCTTGCAATGTATATTCAAGGATATTTGGACTCTTTTAGACATCTTAGAGACCATCTTCCTTTGTATTATTAATATATTCCATGTTGGTTTATCTTCTTGTGCTCAAAGTTCTTAACTGAATTTCCTTCCTCTTAAGAGCTTTGATAATTGTGATCTTTTTTATCCTCTATATTCCCCTATAATTTTGATGATTGACCCCCTCAGAGATGAACCTCAAAACTGTCTCAGACTCTTCCCATGTTGGGGAATTCACTTTTTGCTGCTTGGAGCCTATTTCCTAAGTGACTTCTGGGGGAATAGAATGGGCCCAGTTGCATGATAGTCCTTTTCCCTTCAGGCCCAGGGCAGCCCTACAGTCACACAGGTGCTTCACCCCAATCTCTTCTGTTCTGTAGTTCTTTGAATGAGCATTGCAATATAGAAGTATGCTCCTGCCCAAGGCAAAGCACTGTTCTGCTTTTCTATAACACAACCCTCTCCACATAGGTGGAAAATTTGCATTCTGTTTTTGTTGACTATTATTAAATGCTAGCTAATACTGTTGAGACAGAATGGTAGAACAGGGTCTAGGAAAGGGTGTGCTAAAAAAGCAGCAGAATAGCAGAAGCGAGGAAATTGCCTGAGTAAATCCTAGAACACAAATCATTGGTCCATGTTATGTTGCCCTACCAGAATATAAAGAAAATGTTGGAGAGTGGGTTCTGAGTGAGCACATCAGGGTTTAGAGATTAGCCTCCTCTACTATTCATCAAGTTGGCACCTTCTTAGAGTTCTTGATGTCTTAGCCTGGTTAGATGGCTGCAATTGCCTTTCTTTTTGGGAGTTCTGAGAGTTCATGAGAATCAGAGAAAATGTCCATTCTTTCATATTGTTGATCATGTGATCTACCTCTCTCTAGGCCAATGTAAATTAAAAATAGCTCTAAGGTTTCATCTCATATTCATCCAACTGGCAAAACTGACAAAAAAGGAAATGATAAACGTTCAAGGGGCTACAGGAAAATAGGTACATTGATATAATGTTGTTAAGGTTGTGAATTGGAATAACCATTCTGTAAACTATTTTGGAATTATGTCAAAATTGTACATACTCTTTCACCCAACAGTACCACTAATAAATCTATACCCAAAGACAGCAAAGAAAAAGGAAATGATCCTATATGCCAAAATAGTTATAGCAGTTCTTTTTGTAGTGGCAGAGAACTGGAAAACAAGGGGATGCCCATCAGTTGAGGAATAGCTAAGCAAATTAAGGCAAATGATTATAATAGAATACTATTGTGCTAAAAAAATGATGGGACATTTTCAGAGTGCAGCTGTCAGTCAATTAGCATTTATTAAGCACTTACTATGTTCCAGGCACTATGCTAAGTTACAGCAATTCAAAGAAAAGTAAAAACAAAACAACAAAAGAATCATTCCCTCTTCTCATGGAGAGTACAGTCTAATGGGAGAGAACACACAGAAACAACTATTTACTAACAAGAAATATACAAAATAAAATTGGGGGAGACTTTTCTAGAAGGTACTCACATTAAGGAAAACTAGAAAAAAGCTTCTTGGAAAAAATAGAACTTTAACTGAAACATGAAGGAAATCAGAGAATCTAGAAGGCAGGAATGAGGAGAGAGGGCATTCTAAGCATAGGAAATAGCCAGTAAAAATGCTCAAATTTGAAAAAATGGAGTGTCTTGTTCAAAGAACAGTAAGGACGCCCAGTGTCACTGGATCACAGAGAAATCTGAGAAGATTTATATGAACTGATGCAGAGTGAAATGAGCAGAACCAGGAGATCAATTTATACTATATCAACTACATTGTAAAGGTGAACAATTTAGAAAGATTTGAGAACCCTAACAAATACACTGATCAACTATGATTCCAAAGGACCACAATGAATAATGCTACCCACCTGTTGAAAGAGAAGAGGAGGACTAGGGTGAAAAATGAGACACACATTTTTAGTATGGCCTATGTAGGAATTTGTTTTGCTTGATTACGCATAGTTGTAAGAAGGGGAAGAGAAGAAAGGAAATGAACATTTATATAGTACTTACTGGGCACCTACGTGGCATAGTGGATAGAGCACTGCGCTTAAAATCAGGAAAACTCATTTTCATGAGTTCAAATTCAGCTTCTGACACTTATTGTATGTGACCCTGAGCAAGTCACTTAACCCTGTTTGCCTCAGTTTTCTCATCTGTAAAATAATCTGGAGAGGAAATAGCAAACCACTCCAGTTTCTTTGCCAAGAAAACCCCAAATGGGTTCACAGAGTTAGACAACACTGAACAGCAACAATGATATTGCTTACTACGTATCAGATACTGTGTTGAGTGCTTTACAAATATCTCATTTGATCCTCACAACAACCCCACAAAGTGTGCTATTATTATCCCAATTTTATAGTTGAAGCAACTGAGGCAAATAGCTAGCTGTTAAGTAACTTGTCCAGGGTCACACAGTTAGTAAGCTGGATTTGAACTCAGGTTTTCCTCATTCCTTGTCCAGGGTTCTAGCCACTATGCCACCCAGCTACCTCGGAAAATAAGGTTTCTTGTTAATTTTTCTTTTCAGTTGCTGGGGTGGGGAGCTGAAAGGGAGACAAAACTAAGTCTTGATCATTAGAAACAACATAATTTAATTAATTTTTAAAAAAGTAACAGTTCACCCATAAACTTTGGCCATTCTCTCCTACCAGAATGTAGAGTGTTCATCAGGAAGAATGGGTACGCACAGAAAACTATCAGGAAAACACATGAGTAGTGAAACCTAAGCATCCAGAACAACTGATTTGTTACTCTGGAGAGTAGGTCTTGATGTCCTGGTTTTGTTAGATAACAATCTGCAACCTTCCTCATGTTCTAGGCAAAACTTCACTATTTTTGATCTCCTTCTGTCCTTTTCTGTTATCCTGTTGGACAAAGCTGCTTTTCTGCTATCCTTGGGCCACTGATACAATGATAAACTCTTTAGCACATAGCTACCCTTGGCAAGGTAGAAGAAAGCGTTATCCTTTTTCAGTGACAAACAGTTCCCTTAAATCAGAGAGGCCTGCAAAACTCTTCAGATATGGTTTGGGATTCTGAAGATTTTCTCCCTTTCTAGCTATTGATTGTGATAGGTTCATGTAACCCTCCTCTAGCCAGATCTTCAAATAACAAGGAATACTCCTTTGTCCAATCAGATCTCTACAAAGCCAAGCTTCTTCTCAAATCCGAGCAACAACAATCCCCAACCCCCATCTCCCTACCTCCCCACACAAACACACATAAACAATTTTCCTTATCAATCTAGAGAGAACAGTAGAGGATAAGAAAGTCACCCCTAAGAGATTTTTCCTCTCTCTAGCTGCAGATGGCAATAAAGAGCAAAAATATCTCTCCACATAACTGGCATAATTGTAGAAGTCAGTTGTCTTCCAATAAAACAATCTGCTTTTTGCAAAGCAATTTCTATCTTCCAATCAGCAAGAGTCTCAGTACAACAGCTGCAAAGTCTTTCTGTTAACTAAGGTCCTATTAGCTTCTGTATTTTGTCTTCTATGATCAGCTTTTCTTGTAGTTTTTTCTCCCCAGCTGATTCTTTCTGTACCACTCTTCCTCCTCTTCTTTTCTAGTGTTCTTTTGCTAGCTTTTTCCTATAGCCTCTTCTTTGGCCTCAAATCTGTTCCTCTTCGTAAACAGTGACATATCTACCTTATGATGTAAAACTCAACAATTCCCACCTTTCTGCCAGGTGTGACCCTTTGTAGTCCATGTATTAATTTACCATAATGTTCAAGCAGTTTTATCTTTAACTTATAATTTCTAACTTATAAATATAATATGTATACACTCTGGCCCCACTCTCTTAGGAGCAGGCCTTTTATATCTCTCTTTCAGGGTTTACTGGTACCTTGAGGGGGGGTTGGAGGTGTCTCTTTTCCTCTGCCATCCACTTGAACTCCCATCAGGTGTGTGTGTGTCTGTGTGTGCACAGTAGGTTAAACATAATTTAGCTGTGTTTCTGCATAGCACGGATCCCACCAAGTTTATGTCCATAGGCAGCTCTACTTCTGAATGAGTTCTTCCTCAAGAATGGAGACACCAAAGTCATTCCTGAAGATTGATCCTTGCTTGGCCCTCCCCCTTACTGCCTGATCTCAAAATATACCATCAGTAAAGAAGTCATCTTGATTCCCCAAACATGAATGCAACAACAGAGAGGCAAAGATGTGACTAAAGTCTTTTTTTGTTTGCTTAAATTCATTATTTATGTATTTATTTTAAACATTCTTTTAAAAAAATTTTGAGTTCTAAATTCTCTCTTTCCCTCAAGCCCTTCCTCCATCCATTGAAAAGTCAAGCAATAGGATGTCAAATGGGAACTCATGTCAGACATATTAGCTATGTTACAAAAATAAATACAAGCAAGAAAAATATAGTGAAAAATGTATACTTCAATTTCCAGTCAGAGTTCATCAGTTCTCTCTTTGGAGGTGGATATCATTTTTCATCAAGAGTCATTTGGAATTGTCTTGGATCATTGTATTGATCAGAGTAGCTAAGTCTTTCACAGCTGATCACTGCTAAAACATTACTGTTACTGTGTACAATGATCTCAACCCAGACCTTTTTTGAAGATGCCAAAGTTTCCAGTCATATAGTCAATGAAAAAGGGTTCTTCTCAATTATAGAGTAGACCAATTAGAATTAATTACAGAATGTCCATGCATGCTCCATTCTCTCCAGTACATTTAAAGACAATCATGCATCCTCACAGTTCTCCCAGAACTGTGTTCTCCCTGGTGTTCTCCAGGTGGAGATGCCATCTTAACAAGCTGATGACATCTACACATGTGCCTGACCCTTATTATAAAAATTTCAAAATTCTGACAACAGTCACATAAAAATGAGCTGATACACAAAAATGCACTGAATTCGTTGCTCCCTGTCATTGCTCTGCTCTCAAACAGACCCTCTTAGTACATTTGCGAGGCAAATCTCTATATTTTCTTTCATGCTAGTTTGTGTCTTTTTTCAACATTTTATCTGAGAGGGAGTATTGTTTCTCAAGGTGATTTCATCAGTTTTCTTTATACAAATGTTTCTGTTGTGCACCTTTCAGCAATGATACAAATCAAATACAAGGAAACATTGGAGAAAAAGACAGTAGTAGCTAGGGGGACAGAAAAATGACCTCCTGCAGAAAGTGGTCCTTGAGCTAAATCTTGAAGAAAACAGAGGTGTGGTAGGAAAGTACTCCAGGCATGGGAGACAGCCAATGCAAAGGACATATGGGAGATGGAGTACTGAGTGTAGGGAATAGCAAATAGGCCAGTGTGGCTGGAATATAAAAAACATGGAAGGAAACAATGCCTAAGTAGAGTACAGTTCCACATTCTGACTTCCCTCATTGTGGTTTCAATATATCCTGAGTTGGTATAAGAAATTAAATGGGAATTTTGGGGGAGATTTGTAGAAGCTACAGATGACACATGTAGGCCAGCAATCGACACAGAAAAAGGTAAGAAATTCAGAAATGCATAAGACATATGTAAAATATTGGATAATATCAACTCGAAATTTATAACAAGGTACTATAAATACCCCATGAGAGAAAAAGAAAAAATTTAGACTTCTTCTCTGGCATGAAGCGAGGGCCTAAAATTTTTACAAGAATTTTCCACATTTTGGGCTGCCACATCCCAAACCCCTGGGATTGGAGGGGATAACTGTAGAAAAATAGGAAGGGACCAGGTTGTGAAGAACATTGAATGAAGAACTTGAATTTCATTTTAGAGATTATGGGGAGTTCCTGGAGTTTATTTAGTGGAGAATGGAGAGACTTGTATTTAGGAAATTCTCTTTGAATTTCCTCCACTCCATTCCACTACACTGTGTAGAGGATGCATAGGAGGGGGGAGACACTTGAGACAGGAAGCCCAAACAGGAGGCTGATAAAACAGTCCAGGTTAGAGATGGTAAGGGCCTGAATTAGGGTGGTGGCTTCATGTGAGTGGAAATGTATCTGAGAGGAGGGAGATAGAAATGACAAGATTTGACAACTGATTGGATATGTATGCCAAGTAAGAGTGAGTAGATGATGCAAGGGTGTGAACCAGGGTGATAGGAAGGACTTCTCAGCAAAGATAGGGGAGTTCAAGAGTGGTGAGTTAAGAGGACAACTTGAATTCTGTTTTGGAGACAATTAGTTTGGGATGCTTATTGGACAATCTGGTTAGAAACGTCTAATACAAAATTGTTGCTGTGGGACTGGAATTCAGGAGAGACATGAGAGCTGGAAAGGTAAATATGGGAGTAATTTGTAGAGGTGATAACTAATCCCATGGAAATGGATGACTTCACCAATAGAAGAGAGCAGAGGCCCCAAGACAGAACCTTGGAGGCAATGAATAATGATCCAGCAAAGGAGAATGAGGAATACTCAGACAGGTAGAAGAATCAAGCTGAACAGTAAGAAAAAGACCTAGAGAGCAGAGAGTATCCAGGTGGAAAGGGTGGTCAGTGGTATCAAATGTGAAAATGTCAAGAAAGATGAGAATTGAGAAAAGGCTATTGATGATGTTTAGTCATTTCAATCATGTCCAACTCTTCATGACTCCATTTGGGGTTTTCTTAGCAAAGATACTGGAATGGATTGCCATTTCCTTCTCCAGCTCATTTCACAGATGAGGAACTGAGGAAAACAGGGTTAAATGACTTGCCCAGGGTCACATAGTAAGTGTCTGAAGCCAGATTTGAATTCAAGAAGATGAGTCTTCCTGACTCCAGGCCTGGTACTTTATCGAATGTGCCATCTAGCTGCCCCAAAAGGCATTAGATTTAGCCATTAAGAGACCTCTATTGATTTTGGAGAGAGCAATTTCAGTTGAGTGAGAAGGTTGAAAGCCAGATGGCAAAGTATTTATCAGAGAGTGAGAAGAGAGGAAGTGGAGGCAGCATTCTCAAGGAGTTTGAGAAAGGAGAAGAGATATAGTACAACAGGTAGCAGGAATGACAGGGTCTATTGAGTTGGTTTTTTGTTTTAAGGATGGATGAGATTTGAACATGTTTGTAGGTAATGTAGGAAATATTTCAAATGCAAAATGTATGCTTGCCACAAACACTATTTTGCGGAGAACTTGCATGGGGCAGGCGATCACATGGTGGCCAGAAGAAATGACACTCTCAAGGTCTCTCTCAAGAACTTTGGATTTGACTGTGCAACGTGGGAGACACTGGCACAGGACCACTCAGCATGGTGTGCCCACATCAGAAAGGGTGCTGTGCTCTTTGAGCAAAGCAGAATTAAGACAGCATAAAGTAAATGCAGGATGTACAAATTTGGGATATCCACCCCAAACATACATACAGACTATCTGTACCCAACCTGTGGTAGAGCATTCTGAGCTCATATTGATCGGATCAGCCACAGTCCAACACACTGAAATTTCACTTTACAATGGTGATGTCATTTTGGTCCTCTTCAAAGACGAAGGACAACAACCAACCAGGTAATGAGGGAGGACTGGAAGATAGAGACGAATTGAAGTTTGGGGAGGAGGCAGGGGGGGAGGAGAAAAGAAAAGGAATGATAGTGGGGTAGTGTACTGGAGAAAATAGGACTGATGGAATTAAGTATATATGCAGATATGTTAATCTTAGTGAGAAAGACCACCTCTTCATCAGAAATTGGAGTAAAAACTAAGCTTATGACTGTCCCTCTTAGTTCCATATTGGGATGGAGAAGGGGAAATGCCTGGGTTTTTCATCACCTCCACACTAGGGCATCTCAGTGAGACCAGTAAAGGCCATAGATATGATAGGGAGGCATGCTCAGATACATCTAATCACTTACTTATCTGTAATAATAAAGCCAGGGAAATGTTAGAGATTACTCATTGAGCCTTGGACCTAAATAAATATCCTCTCTAAAAGACATGCAACAATTGGCTATCTAGAATTTTCTTTTGCAAAAAATAAAATTGTATTGATTTTTGGGGGGTTTGTATCATCTACTTTTCCCATTGTAGTCCCTCTCAAAGAGTCATTCCTTATAATAAAAAAATCTTAAAGAGAAAAAAAAAAACCTCCACAAAACTAACCAACATTTCAACAATGTTTGAAATTGTATGTGGTATCTTTCACCCTTGGTTCCATACTGCTGAAAAGGAATGGGAAAGGTTGAGGTGATGCGGTTATCTCACATCTTCCTTTGGTTCCATCATAATGTCGTATAATTTAGCGTTGTTTTTATTCTTTCTGTTTACATTGTTACAGTCGTATATATAGTTTTTGCTTTCTATTAGTTCATATTTCTTTCCATCCTCCTCTACATTCACATCATTTCTTACATCACAGCACTACAACTTGTCACATCTACTTTGTTTCCAGTTCTTTTCTACTATAAAAGTGCTATTATAAATATTTTAGTTTATATGAGTCTTTTCTTTTTGTTAGCAATATCTCTGGAGTATATGCCTAGCAATGGAATCTCTGGGTCAAAGGGTATGGACATCTTAGTCACTTTCTTTGCTTAATTCCAAATTGCTTTCTAGAATGGTTGGACCACTTCCCAGCTCCAATAACAAAGCACTAGTGTGGCCCATCTTTCCACAACCCCTACCACATCGACTATTTCCATATGTATTTGTCTTTGCCAGTCTTCTAGTTGTGAGAAGAAACTACAGATGTTTATTTCTCTCATTAGTAGTGACTTGGATCACTCTTTTAATACATATTAAAGTTTTGCAATTCTTTTTTAAGATTTTTGTTCATAGCCTTTGACCTGTTGTTTTCTATTGGGAAATGACTTTTGATTTAATATATTTCAGTTAGTTTTCTAGATATTTTGGATATCAGATCCTTAAGAAACACCTGATAAAAAAAAGATTTTCCCCAGGAAAGTGGCTTTCCTTCTTATTCTACTTGTATCATTTTTGTTCAGGCAATAGCTTTCCAATTCCATGTAATACAAAATATTCATTTATTTTTTTACCTTTTGTAATTGCCTCTAATCCTTATTTGGTTAAGAATTCTCTGACCACTCATAAATGTAAAAGTTATTTGGTCTGTTTCTCCTTTAAAATTTTGTATGATATGATCTTTAATATTCAGGTGATATATCCATTTTGAATTTATTTTAGAATATGGTATAAAATGCTCTACTCAACCTAATTTCTTCCAGGGTGCTTTCTTCTTTTCCCAGGCATTGTTTACAAATATGGCACTCTTTCTTAGGTAACATATATATTGGAAATTATTGCACTCTGGATTTTTCAGTTCATTTATCTCTAACTCTTGCTTGTCTAATATGTTCCATTTTTGGTTGTTTTTTTTAAACACATAAATTGTTTTGATGATTGTTGCTTTATAATAAGGTTTGAGATGTGTAAGTGCTATTTCCCCTTCATTTCTACCCCTTCCCACTAATTCCCTTCACATTCTAGATCTTTTGTTCTCCCAAATGAATCTTTAAAAAAAATTATTTTGTCTACCTCTGTAAAGTCTCCCTTTGGTAGTTTAATTGATATATCACTAAGTTTGCAAATTCATTTCAATAGTATTGTCATTTTTATTATATTAGCATGGCCCAGCCATGAGCACTGAATACTCCTCCAGCTACTTAAGCTGATCTTTATTTCTTTTAGGAATGTTTTTGTAATTGTATCCATACAGATACTGTGATTTTTAGTGTGCTTTGGTGGATTAACTCCCAAATATTTTATGCATTTTGTAATTATTTTATCCTTTTCTCTTATTATCTCCTAGGTCTTTTTAATGCTATGAAGAAATGCTTTTTTGTCTTTTGAGTTTATCTAGTACCTTGAAACTTTACTGAAGCTATTAATGGTCTCAATCAATGTCTTTGCTGTTTCTCTATGATTTTCTCAGTAAAACATCACATCAGCAAACAAGATTAATTGTACATCACCTTTTCAGCTAGGTGGTGCAGTGGGTACAGCTTTGGCTCTAGACCCAAGAACACCAGAATTCCAATCCAATCTCAAATTCTTAGTTGCTATGTGATTCATGGCAAGTCACTTAACCTCTGACTGCCTCAGTTTCCTCAACTGTAAAATGAGAATAAGAATTAACACTTATCTCCCAGGGTTGTTGTGAGGATTAAATGAGATATTAATTGTATAGCACTCAGCACAGGGTCTTGGACATAATAGGCATTTAATAAATGTTTCTTTCTTATCAATATGCCTTTTATTTCTTTCTCTTGATTTGTTACTATAGCTAGTGTTTCTACTACAGCTTTTTTCTTTGAAGACCTGTAACAAAGTGGAACTCACCACCTCCTGAGGCAGACTATGCCACTTTTCTATAGCTATAATTGTTAGAAAGATTTCTAATTAAGTTTTTATATCAAGCCTAAATCTGTCTCTCTACAACCTTGGTTGTACATCCTGGTTTTGCCTTTGAGAATCAAGCAAAGAAAAGTCTTTCAAAAGCTTGAAATTCACTATCATCCTTCCCTCACATACCCTCCCACACCCAAATGGACTTCTCTTCTCTGAGCTAAACAACCCCATTTTATTCAACTGATTCTCCCATGGTATAATCTTTAGACCCTTCACCATACTGGTTAGTCATACTGACTCAAGTCTTTTGACAATATATCCAGATATCTTTCAACAATACCACAGCTTACATATAAAATACTCTTTTGCTGTCTTTTGTCTCCCCCTTGGTGCTCCCACCAACTATTGATTCTTTGCAAACCAAAGGGAGGATGGAGACTGGATTATCCTCTCCAACTGTATGGGTCATGTCTCTGCTAAGGGAAGCATAATTCTTTACTGTTCTTCAATAAATTGTTGCCATTTCTTCCCTTTACAAGATGACAGCAGAACCTCCAGAAGCTCTCTTTTTTCTGTCTATGACTGGACTCCTCTTTCTCAAGTTCTTTCACATTTTTTGTTCTCCTCCAGTGACCCAGAGGGAGTCACAACCTTTCAGTTTCCCTGGGCAACTCTCTGAGACTATAAATTACTGAGCAGTTGCAGATCTGCATAGGAGAGGGAGTTTCCTCAAAGTGAATTCCCTATAACAATGAAATCTCCAGGCCAGATGTCACCACCACCACCACCCCACCCCAACTGGAAAAAAAAATTCTAGGAGTTATTAGTCCCACCCATCATCATGCTTGCCCTCTGACTAGAAATCTTTATTCTCCCTACTCACTGAAATGGAAGAGCAAGGTTGAAGAGGAAAGGATCCTAGCACTCACTACACTAATCACTGTGACCAAATGATTTAACAGTCAAGAATATGAGCACTTTGATATTTAGGGCTATTACTCCTTTATTTTGACCACGTTAAGTAATTGCTTATAATCACTTGCAGACTCCAAATGATGAATTAGAATTTTATAAAAATAATTTTTTAAGGGTTTATACTTTGGGGATAAAACTAACACCATTGAAACATCTAGAAAGCAGCAGAACTTTAAAAAAGAAATTAAACATTCATCTCAGCATTAATCTCCTAAGCAGTATGGTAGGGTACAAGAGTTCTTAAATAATTTTTGTTCATGGACCTCTTTGGAAATCTTGTGAAGTCTAGAGGTCCTTTCTCAGAGTAAATGTTTTTAAATAATCTAAAGAAATACCAAATTCCAGATAAAGGTGAGTAAAAATAAATATGTAATCTTTTTCCCTATGCAAGTTCACAGACCACCTGAAATCTATCTAATCCAGGTTAAGAACCCCTGACCTTGAGGTAAAACAGTGGAAGGGCTTGGAAGTATGAGACCTTAGCCTTCTACTTCAAACTCTGTTACTGATTAACATATTAGAACTTAACCAAGTGGAAAATAGATGTAGTAACAAGTATCACTAGAACCTCCTTTAGTCAAGTATCTTTTTAGGTACCATAAGATGTAAAAGACTCTCCATTTGCTTAGATGTGGGGAAAGAGAAGATTGACCTACCTAAATATTTTCCTTAGGATGGTGTTTAAATAAATTTTAATTTCCTTAAACTCACATAAGTGAATAGAAGAGAATCCCCAGTGTATCTTCACGAAAGATAGTACCGAATTAAAAAGTTGCCAGGTATAATCCACAAAGTGAATTACAGTGTGCAATTTTCCCTTTAAGAGCCACAGGGCAGAACATCCTTTTTAAAATCCATGAAAGGAAAAAAAAATCCTATTTCACTGCCAAATTCTCAAAAATAACTAGGCTCAGGTCTAACTACCCCTAGAGAATCAACCCACTGCATGCAGCTACAGTTAAGTTTCTAGCTGTAAAACAGCCAAACATAGACATTGACTGTGAGCATGGAATTGAGAAAAAGTACATAGAATATCCAGGCAAAGACAATGAAATCATTCTTGTCTTCGTGGAACTTGTATTCTAGTGTTACAATATGTCCACCATTTCAGCAAATACAAATTATATATAAAATCCTAAAGGAAAGGAGAGTTAATAATTGGAGGGGCTGAGGAGAGGGTGCAGATGGAATTCATTTCAGACCTGATGGATATCCAGAGCAAAGGCTCAGAGACAGCAGATGGAATGTCTTTTTCAAAGATCACCTGACAGACCAATTTGACTAGAACAGAGTTTTTGAAGGAGTCATATGAAATAAGCCTGGAAAGGTATTTTGTGGATTGTGGAAGGCTTTAAATGCCAGGCTGAGAAGTTTGTATTTTTATCTTGCAGGCAGTAGGGAGTCATTTAGCATATTATATTGTTCAAAAACTGCTGCTTATGGAAATTCAGTAGTGTAGGATTTATGAATTAGGGGATTGCTGTGATACACAACTCACTTTATTGAATGTTCAGGCCTTTTGGACTCTGTTTTAGTGGATGTGCCCACTGTTTAATTTATTGCAATGTCTTTCAATTGGTTCACTTAAGTTTATATATACTATTATTGTTTGTCTGCTTGTTTCTTCTCTTTACCCCAGACCAAGCTATTCCTCTCTGAAAGCCAGGAATTTCTACAAAGTTTGAGGAAATAGGATCTGGGTAACTTAAGAAAGCTGTAGGTTATCTTGACACAGAATAATGGGAAATAGGGTTGATGGAAGCGGAATGACTTTTCACATGTTCATCTTCCATTCTATTACATTTCACATGGTATTGTTTTTCCTTTAGACTCAAAATCTTGCTGCTCTGAATTTGTGTTTGTTATGGAATCATTAAAGTTGGAAGGAATATTTGAGTTTACATAGTCTGACAACTTTATTTTACAAATAAGGACCAGAGAGATTGTATGATTTACCCAAAGTCACACAAGTTAATAAGTGCCGAAGTAAGAATTTGAATTCAGCTCCTAGAACTTCCAAGTACAGCACTCTTTCCACTGTACCTCGCTGCTTAATATTAAAAATATATAAATTAATTTTATAGGTAACTTTTCAATGCATCTATTTCTTAAGGGCATATTTCAAATATTTAAACAAGATCCTTATAAGCTTTCCAATATTCATTCTAAGACATTGTCAAATTTAATTTGTTCTTTCAACCTTCTGATACAAAATTGCTATGGACAAAACCTATGTGCTACTTCCAGTATAGAATCGGCTCACAGACAAGGGATTTAGTCATCAGTACAGCCTCTAAGTGCTTGAGTTTTAAAGCAGGATTTTCCTGAAATTCATAGGTTATTTGGGGAATGGCACAGGGCATTCCAGAATTTGCCCGTTACTAACATATTAAAAGTGGGCCCTGTGACACAGTGAGGAAGGCATGAAGATATCACTGGCTCTTGAATTAGAGGACCTGGGTTTTAATTTCACCTGATGTTTACAGCCTATGTGACCTTAGACAAGTGTCCTAACTTCCCTGAGCCTTGGTTTTCTCATCTGTAAAATGTGGAGTTTGCATTGGATGTTCTCAGAATTCTAGAGCTATGATCCTACGAAGTCACCTAACATCCCAGGCCTACATTTCCTTATCTAGAGCAGTTGGGCAAGCTAGATGGTCTCTGAGGTCCCTTTTAGCTCTGGAGCTACAAGGCTGTGATTAAGTGACGAGTATTAGGAAAAAAAATAGCACCTTGTAAATACATCAGAAACTTTTAAAGTTTCTACCCTCTCTCCATAGTCTATGATCTATCTGATCTCCTAAGAGATTGGTGGTTAAGTTATTCTGCTTCTCACGAGAGTACTGTAAAAACTTGTGTCTACATTTTATTCAGCCAGCCACTGAAGCTCTGCATTCTCATGCTTTGCTTCTCCTAAGCTGAATTCTGATCTCTTCCTCCCACTAAATTATTTTTACTATTTCCTTATTTAGTGACCTATAGCTTATATCTTTTGGGAATTATTTTAAATAATTCTTAGTAGGTAAGCTATGTCCATGCAGTAAAGGACCATGTCTAATCAAAACTACATTTCCTTGCTCTGCACAAATACCTGCTTAACAAAGTTTGCTAATGAAATACAAGTCATTCATGTATTAAATGCAAGTTTTATAGGAGTCTATTAGAAATGGAACTTCCTACCAGTAGATCTAGGACTCTTCAAAAGTATACCTCTATCAGGGAATTGTAAGGACTAAAAACTCTGATGACAGTTCTTAGCTCACTAGTGTGCTCACAGGAGAGTCTAAACACTGGTTAAGGATTTAGACAAATTGACTAATGGTATGGGAATACTGATTTCTCTTGTGTTTAATTCTCCAAATTCTGTGATGCAGTGAAAAGAACACTGAACTGAAGGTCAGTGGATGTGGGTTCGAGTTTCTATTCTGTCAGCTAGGGGTAGAAGCTTGGAAAAGCTGCTTAATTTCATTATGTTTGGAGACAGAATTTTAAAGTCCCCTACAGCTCTAACATTTTCCTATGATTAACATGATAATCAAATCTAACAATGGTTTTTTTTAAAACCTTTTAAAAAGCTCTTTAACAATTTGGTCAATTGAAAATAGTGCACTTAAAGTACTTTCACCTATCTAGTCAGTCAGTCAAACCACATTTGAACCGTTGGTCTCCAGATGTGCCCCCAGTTGGCATAGGTGGCACACAACCACTCAATTAGAGATTAGTTACTGCCTCTTGTTTTAAACTGTACTTTATTGTGATCTGATTTTCACTCGTGTTATCATTCAGCAACAGTGCAGTGGATGTTTGAGGGTAGATCTCTATATTTTAAACAAAATTCCCTTGGGGCCTAGTAGGGTGTCTTAAAAATAGCAGGGTTCTCAAAATCCTACTGGCGATTGCATGTTTCCAAAAAGAAACAGAGGAAGGCTGCATCTTTTCTCTGCTTTCTTGTCTTCAGTTCAGCAGCGGGGCCTCCTGCCAGGTACTGGACAGGGCATCTCAGGAAAGGTTCCCTGACCATGGCTGTGTTTGTAAGGGCACCTCGGCCCAATGTTAGCAGTACCGGGCGGACGCCGGCCCCTTGGGCATGGACACCAAGGGTGTGCAGTACGGGGTGCACCAGTTCCGCCAGGGACACCAGAGTTCGCTAACTCCAGTTGGACGCGTGACTACTGACATGGGCCACTCAGGACTGTCCCTAGCAACTTCAGCCTTCCGCACGCCGGGAGCCGCCGAGCGGGCCAAGCCGGCCTGCAGGGCTCGCTTCGGGAGGCACCCCCGGCACTGTCCAGGCTCGGGCACTCGGGGCGTCCGTGGGCACGCAGGGACACCTGCTCCGCTCGCAGCGGTCAAGACCACTAAAGGAGGGTATTTATTGTTCCCTTTGGGAACTGGAGACCCTCCCTCGGCACCCCGACAGGGGGAGAAGCCCCGCGGTCCAGGGCTGGAAACAAAGCTCCTCCCAGAGCAGCTGTGGCCGCCGCCCGCGGGTTCCTTTCACTTTCTCACGGCCAAGTCACCCCGGAGCGCCGCCGCCTCTGCCGCTGCTGCACTAACAACTCCACCCCGCACGGCCTCGCTGCGAGCCTCCACGCTCGGCCCCGCCCACAAGCCCGGGCCCCGCCCTCCCTCGACATCCCCACCTTCCAATTGGCCGACGCGGACGACTGCTTTAGTTCGCCTCCTCCATTGGGGGGGGCACACTGTCCGTCGTCCGCTCGCCCTCCATCCTCCCGTAGAGCCACTTTCTTATTGGAGGAAGCGGGGTGGGGAGGGGTGACAGAGAGAGGGGCGGGCTAAGAGCGCCGGTCCAGCCGCCGTCTGTCAATCGCGGAAGCCGGCGCGGGGAGGAGGGTGCCGGGAGGAGAGGAGGGGGGGTGGGGGGGTCGGATTGGGGAGGAGGGGGGAAACATCTGGCCGGCGCCGCCGCGTGCGTGCGTGGTGCGTCCTCCCACCCCCTCCCTCCCCCGTCCCCCCGCCCGCGCTCCCCTCCCCCTCCCCCTCTCCCTCTCCAGCCCCCTCCCCCTCCCTCTCCGTTCCCTCCCCCTCCCTTCCCCCCCACCCCCCCACCCCCGCCCGGCGCTGCGCTCGCTGTGTCTCTGGCTGGCTGCGGCCGCCGCTGGGCTGCTGCCATGGGGAGCCGTTGAGAGTGGGGCCCTCTTCGCTCCGCCGCGCTCCTCCGGCTGCCAACGGGGGCGGGAGTGAAGGGGGAAGGGGGGGAGCGGGCGACGGAGCCGGGGCTGGGGGGGTGGGGGGGGGACGGGAGGGAGGGGGGCCGGAGGAGGAGGAGGAGGAGGAAGCCCACCAAGTCCGGGAGCGGCGGCGGCGAGGAGGAGGAGGAGGAGGAGGACGCGGACGCGGCGGCGGCGGCGGCGGCGGGGACGCGGTGACTTAGGGCCGCTCCAGGGTGTGAGTCCCGGTTACGGCACGTTTCCCCCTGACCCCGGCCCCCCTCCCGCCCCCTCCCCCACCGCCCGGCCCGGGGTCAGGGAGTGGAGGGCGGGCCCGGGGCAGGACGGGGCGGGGGGAGGGCGCACCAGCTGTTCCAGCCCCAGCCCCGGGAGCCGGGGGGCCGGGAGAGAGTGAGCCCGAGGTGAGGGAGGAGGGGCCGGGCCGGGCCGGGGCTCGTCTCGGAGGAGCGGAGTTAGTTTGCGTGGTTCGGGCTGTTGGAGCTCTGCGCCGGGGGGCGGTGCAGCTGCGGGGAGGCCGGCGGGGCGCCCCCCCCGGGGGTGCGGTGCGGGGCCCGCCTCGCCTCTCGGGGCCGGTGCAGCTGCGGCGGAGGGGCAGGGGGCCCGTGCAGCTGCAGAGCCTCCGGGGGCGGGAGGGAGGGGGTGATGGAAGCGGGGGGAGGCTGGGGAGCCGATGCAGCTGCGGCGGCGCCCGGGACGGACGGGGCTCCTGGGGGAGCGGTGCAGCTGCGGCGGCGCCCGGGCCGGGGCAGGGGGCTGCGGGTGCTGGTGCAGTTGCGGCGAGGCCCGGGGGCCGGCTGCTGGGGCGTCGGGGAAGCGGCGGCGAGCACTCTGCTCGCTTTGGCTTCTTCTGGCGACTTTTCTTTTGTTGCTGCTGTGACCCGGCTCTGTTTTCTTCTGTTGCTGAAGGTGTTTTCTTGTGGGCTGGCCGCGAGTCCCGAGTCTTTCCTTCTGGCCGAACCCTCTTCCCCCCCACCCCCTTTAAAAAATCTGCCCAACGTGCTTTACCTGGAGCGTACTAACTAGAGATTGGCACCTTTCCCTCCTTCCTCCGACCCCCTTTAAAGACGAAAAGTAAAACCTCAACCTCTCTGGACCAGCAGCAGAGCGAGCGGGGTCGACTGGTCGAGTGAGGAGTCGCCCAGTCCATTGCGGTGTTGGGGACCCATTAAACTGTCACTTACCCCCACCCCACTGAGTAAATGGGGTGATTCATGGCTGATCACGGGGAGCAGGGAGAGGACATTTGTGCAGAAGGAGCGGATCCTTAGACTACCAAGTCTAATTGACTTTAGTAATAAACTCATTGTTAGGAAAAGTTAGTTTTTGAGGATTGGAGGGAAGGGAGAGCTGTTGACTTTGCCATTCATTTAACATTCCTCACTTTTTTCCTAACGTGGATGCAGTTCATTAACATTTGAGCTGGGGCACTTACAGTTGAGCTATAAGGCCATGTTTCTCTCCCCACCCCCCCATTCACACCTCGCCCTTCCAAAGGTCTTTGGGGATGAATCTGACATTCACAGATGTCAGTAGCACCATGCGTAGCACCATTCTGTCCAGCTGAGGTTACACCTCTATTTCATCAGCCATTAAACCCCCCCCCCCCAAACCAGTTAAAAACTTTCTGCACTAACTGGACTTATGTATATGAGGGACCTCTTTATTATGATCAGTAAAATTACAGCGTGACCCCAAAAATACTGTTGTGGGAAGCAGATCAAGGGGAAGACAAGGTTCTGCTTTTTTGGCCAGAAAGTTAGATCAGATATGCAGGTGCAATGGCCATTTTAATCCTCTGTTACAGATTGTATCCAGTTTATTAGTTTGTTTCACTGAATGTAATCACTTCTCAGCATTTTTTAGAAAAGTAAAGCTTTCAGCTTGTTGGTATTTTGAATTGGAATTGATATTGATTACGACAGTATGAGAAATTATACTTAGAAGGTAGTTGGAGATAAGTAGTTAAGTATGAGTGGAATAATTGTGGTGAACCAGGCTGAAGTAATAGTTTCCAATAAGTCTCCCAACATTCCTGTGACATGTATATTATTATCTCAGCAGAAAAACAAATGGAAGCCCTATGCTAACGTTAAAATGGGAATATAGATTTAGAGTCAAATGGGTTTGATTTAGAAATATCCCAAAGAAGCTGCCTTTGAAACGAACCCTCTAAGTTGAATAAAAGTGAATCTGTGGATTTCCTGAATAGCACTGTGGCTTGAGTATCCTGTCAATATATAAGCCAGTCCACCAACTTAAGACACAAGTGTTGCTATTCCATAAATACAGTAGAGCTCCATATGTTTAGTTTTTCAATTTCTTCTGTTAGAAAGTTTGGGAAAAAAAAGGAGACTTTGAAGTATTTTGTTTATACTAACAGAAGAGAAAAGTTCTCCTAAGAAAAAGCTGGTGGCAGGAGTGTAGAGGAGTAGCATATGGCATTAAAAGGAGCACAGCTGGAGGTAGCATTTCCATCTGAACATGATGTCAGAGCAGCTGACAGCCTGCCATCCCTCAGCCTTTTATTCTAACACACAGACAGGGAGTTAGTGTGTGCAGATCTGTGTGTGGAGAAGGTATCTCATTCCTCTCTAACATCATCTCCACTTTGCATCTGTCTCTCTTAGTCTGCTTTTTTTCCACCGATCTAACAGACCTGGAGCCAGCAAGACTCAGAGGAAAGGACTTAATCAGGTTTATGTGTACTAAAGGTAGGAGTAGCAATAGATTAGATTCAGCATATTTCTGTTTTGGTGTTTTGTTTATTTAATTTGGAAAAATCACATTACTTTTCTAACCAAGTTTAGGGATTATATATGAAATTGAGTATTAAATGAACATCTTGCTGTAGTCGAAAGGCTTGGACTGCAGCATTATCTGTCCCTTTACACTTGAATCAATAACTTTTAAAAATACATATAGGTATTGCAAATTTTGAAATGTAAGTAGGGCTTTGAAATATATTGTTTATGGAGCTCACTTTAAGTTAAATTGTTTTATTTTTTCACTGACATTTTAGCTCCCTTTTGCTTTGAGGAATATTAAATAGCAAAGTGTATGGAATCAAGTATTCAAACTTTTTATGGAAGAATTGTTCTAGTTGAGAAACTAAATTGATTGTATAATGAATTATACTCTTAACACTTTTACACTCTTAAACTTTATTCTTAAAGGTTCAGCAGCACTACTACTGAAGCATACAGCTGTAGTGCTTTTGAAACAGAACAGTTGTTTTTGTTTTTTAGGCAAAAAAACTTTTTGTCCCCAGGAGAATAGCTTGACTGGTTTCCTCTTTTCTCTTTCAGATATATATTTAAGAGATCTTTTATTTCAGCATAACAATAATTATTTGAAGGAGTTTTTGTGTTAGCGACTAATTTAGAACTTGTAGATTTGAGCTGCCTGAATTGGCCAGACAGCTGTAATCGCACTCCTCTATTCTTAATCTCTTTATCTGGGCAGCAGCTGCCATATGGCCACAGTCAGCTGGATCAGATGTTTATAAGCTTCCTTCTTCGTCCCTCTCTGTCCTCTCAGCCTCCTAATTTGATCACAGCTACCTTGTGAGCTGCCCTCCAATCTTTATTTTTAGCCCTCTTAAGGATTAGGATTGATGTTGGCTGTGGGGCACTTAAAGTGATTGTATTGTAAATCTTCTTGGGTTATTCCAGCAGTGGTATTTTGCAGAATATATTTAGTGGTTGAATGGAAGTTTTAATACATCTTGGGTAAAGTTGGGGGGGGGGGGGCGGGAAATACGGAAAGTAATTTCTTGGTACCGTATTAATATGCTCTAGTCCCCAGGATGCACATTCTAAGATGAATGGCATAGAACTTTGCATCTGGTCAGAGGAAAGGGGAAGTAGAACTTGCTTGCTTGCCTATTTATTTATTTATTTGTAGAGGCATTACATATTGCAGTTGAATTTTGACCCTTTGTACATCCTTGCCTCTCTTCCACCCCCTCCTTTCTCCCTCCCTCCCAGAAAACAATGGGAAACAATGCATTTTTGAAAGAATGGAAGTTGAGAGGGTAGGGAGGAGATGAAATATATCAAGTCATGTTGAAACAAAACATTTTCTTCTGGTTATGGTAATATAGACCTAGGCAACAGAATAGTTTTTTAGAAATGCATTTTCTATATGCATTTACCTAGCAGTCATTTTTGCCTTAATTGAAAGTGATATGTCTTTACTTCACAGTTGGAATGAATTTTAGTATAGAAGTTATTTTGCTTTTGCAGCTAATGAAAGTTCAGTTGAGAATTTTTAGAATTTAAAGTCCTTCTGATTTCTGAGAAACCAGAAGTATAATTTCTACAGAGAAATGCAGTCATTTTTCTTTCAGTTCACTTCTAAAATCTTTGGATTTGTTCATAGTAAAAATGATCTTTTCCATCTGTTAGTGTAGTCCCTTCTGATCTCATACATGTGTGCTATACCTGCAAATCTTAAGGTATTAACATCTGTTTTCATACACTAGGCTTTTGTTGTTATAACACTCTGACTTTAAAAAGTAAATTGTTTGCTAATTTCTAAACTAATTATGCTATTTATTTTTTTTTCTTGTTTCAGTGAGAATTGTCCTTTAAACTTAATGTGTGTACTGGAGCTATTGTGTATAGTTTTAAGTGCAGTAATGGAAGCATCAAAAGTAATAAAATAAAAAGGGTGGTTGAACAAGTTTCCTTAATTTTAATCAGCATTAGCTAGGCTGTTCTTTGTTCATTGGCATAAGGCTTTGTCTTAGAAATTAAAGCCATTTTGGATGTTTTATAGGAAATAATTTGAGTAAAGTTAATTAAATTTTTTCTGAAAGTGATTTAAATTCTAATATCCTCAAGAAGCGATTAGAGTTAAGCATTTTCAAACTTGACTAGAAGTATAGTGGAAGCTAGCAAGACAATTTTTATGAAATAGAAAAAGTTCGGAAACTACATTTTCTTTTCACATCTGCAGTTTGGTATAGTAAGTTGGTAGTTCTTGGGTTGTATGCCTGATTAAAATTCAAAGACGTGTATAATGGCAGCCAAAGTTTACTTTTTTTTTTTAAGTGTGAAGGCTATGGTATTAAAAAGTTGTTTCCTCCCCAACATTAATGAGGAATTTTTCTCTTTGTAGGTTATGAAGACAGTATGGAGTTTCCAGACCATAGTAGACATTTGCTACAGTGTCTGAGTGAGCAGAGACATCAGGGTTTTCTTTGTGACTGCACTGTTCTGGTAGGAGATGCCCAGTTCCGAGCGCACCGAGCTGTACTGGCTTCATGCAGCATGTATTTCCACCTCTTTTACAAGGACCAGCTGGACAAAAGAGACATTGTTCATCTGAACAGCGACATTGTTACAGCCCCAGCTTTCGCTCTCCTGCTTGAATTCATGTATGAAGGGAAACTCCAGTTCAAAGACTTGCCCATTGAAGATGTGCTAGCAGCTGCCAGTTATCTCCACATGTATGACATCGTCAAAGTCTGCAAAAAGAAGCTGAAAGAGAAAGCCACCACGGAGGCGGACAGTACCAAAAAGGAAGAAGATGCCTCAAGTTGTTCGGACAAAGTGGAGAGCCTTTCTGATGGCAGTAGCCACATGGCAGGCGACTTGCCCAGTGATGAAGATGAAGGAGAAGATGAAAAATTGAACATCTTGCCCAGCAAAAGGGACTTGGCGTCTGAGCCTGGGAACATGTGGATGAGGTTGCCCTCAGACTCAGCAGGCATTCCCCAGACTGGCGGAGAAGCAGATACACACGCAACAGCAGCTGGAAAAACAGTAGCCAGCCCCTGCAGCTCTACAGAGTCTTTGTCCCAGAGGTCTGTCACCTCCGTGAGGGATTCAGCAGATGTTGACTGTGTGCTGGACCTGTCTGTCAAGTCCAGCCTTTCAGGAGTTGAAAATCTGAACAGCTCTTATTTCTCTTCACAGGACGTGCTGAGAAACAACCTGGTGCAGGTGAAGGTGGAGAAAGAGGCTTCCTGTGATGAGAGTGATGTTGGCACTAATGACTATGACATGGAACATAGCACTGTGAAAGAAAGTGTGAGCACTAATAACAGGGTACAGTATGAGCCGGCCCATCTGGCTCCTATGAGGGAAGACTCGGTCTTGAGGGAGCTAGATCGGGAGGACAAAGCAAGTGATGATGACATGATAACTCCAGAGAATGAGAGAGTCCAGGTGGAAGGGAACATGGACAGCAGTTTACTCCCTTATGTCTCAAACATACTCAGTCCAGCTGGCCAAATATTCATGTGCCCTCTCTGCAACAAAGTGTTTCCCAGTCCCCATATTCTGCAAATTCATTTAAGCACGCACTTTCGAGAGCAGGATGGGATCCGCAGCAAGCCTGCTACTGATGTCAATGTCCCAACATGCTCCTTGTGTGGTAAGACTTTTTCTTGCATGTACACCCTGAAACGCCACGAGAGGACTCATTCAGGGGAAAAGCCCTACACTTGTACCCAGTGTGGGAAGAGCTTCCAGTACTCCCACAACCTGAGCCGCCATGCTGTGGTTCACACTCGGGAGAAGCCACATGCCTGTAAGTGGTGTGAACGTAGGTTCACACAGTCTGGAGACCTTTACAGACATATTCGGAAGTTTCACTGTGAGTTGGTGAACTCCTTGTCTGTTAAAAGTGAAGCACTGAGCTTACCTACTGTCAGAGACTGGACCTTAGAAGATAGCTCTCAAGAACTTTGGAAATAATTTTATATATATATAAATAATATATATATATACACACACACATATATATATATATATATAAAAATCTATATATAGTTGTGGTACGGTCTAAAAGCAGTCTTGTTTCCTTGAACTAAAAAGTTGGGATATTAACTTGTTTTTGCACTTTAGGATAGCATGAAAAATTTCACTAATTTAGCATTCTGATAAGAAAAACTTTAGAGCAAGTCAGAAATAGAGAGGTGTTTTTTCTTTTGTGGAGTAGGGAAAGTAAACCAGTAAGTACTTTTAAAAAACAAATCCTCATATCACAAAAATGCTTACATATGGTTTTATTTCTTCAACATTGCGATTGTGTTTTAAGCTCTGTAATTTTTTTTATGATTTTTAAATGCTGTAGAAATTCCCTCCAGTTTTATTAGCCTCTTTACACTTATAAAATTGCATGAATCCTTTCTGGCTGTTGGAAACCTGAATGCTTTTAGACCCAAATGGAAAATTTCTGAAATGCTGGATTATCTATTTTTAAACAAGCAGTTGACTTAAACTTTCTGTGGCAACTTCTGGTTTTCTGACAGTTCCCAATGAGAAAAATTCTGAAAGTACACTGGGATCACTGGGACTCTGTCTTTTGTGAAGGTTTGCTTGGGATGAAAAAAGGATATTGCAGCTTCAGCAGTGTTGAACTGTGTGTTTAAAAATGTGAATTACTGTTATTGTATACTGTAATTGATTACATGGGTTGGGGGGGTGTCAAAGAACTTGACAGGTTGTGTTGATGCTCATAGTTGAGTCTTGAAAAGTAAATATTAACGCTACAGAAATGCATGAGTTTCAATATATTTTTGTCTTTGTTTGCATTGTATAACTTTAACGAGTGAGTTTAAAATTATTTAATTTCCTTAGGAAAATAGCACCATTTGAAAAAACTGGTGTTATGAAGAACATAAATGCACTGTTTTTATTTTATTTTATATAATTTAAATCTACTTTCCCACTGTCTTTAAGTTGAAGCTGTTAAGTTGAATACAAATTAAGCTACAAATTGATAACTTAGCTATATAACAAGGAAAATATAAATGTTTACAAATGGCTTAAAGATTTGCATGTGCAGTGTGCATTTATAACAAACTTCTAATTGCACAGAACCCATGCCAGCTCAAAGTTTAGGTATCGACATTTACCCAGTTGAGCATTTTTAGAATTACTACTGCACAAATTGACGATAGGTCATTCTTTTTCTTTTCAGTCTCTCTCTCTCTCTCTCTCTCTCTCTCTCTTTCTCTCTTTTTCACTCTCTTTCTCTCTTATTTTGCTCACCCTTTCTCTTTCTCTTCTTCCTCCTCCCCTCCCCACCTCCCTAACCCTTTCCTCCCATGAAAAGATTCTTTGGACTGAAAAAGCCCCAGGCTGAAAGGACTGGGAAGCCTTGATTGACAAGGGGAGGGGGGTGAGCAGACTATGTGTATCCAAGCAGCGGAGGCTGCAGCCCGACGTGTGGTTTTCATGACCAACACACACAGGGTGAACGCATTTTGCACAGTGTTTGTTTTCCTGTCTTGCACTTACAAATAAGGTCTATGGGAGTAGCATGGAAAACGTTTGCTGTTTTTCCCTTTTTTCCCCTTTGCTTTTGTTTAAAATTTGATCGCCTTAACTACTGTAAACATAGCCTATTTTTGTGCTTAAGATACTGAATGGAAAACTCCATTGTGTGTTGCTGGACTGTTTTGGAAATATTTGGTCAAATGTGTGTTAATTTGGCTGTAATGGCATTTAAAGCAAACAAAAAAAAAAAAGCTGTGAAAATGGCCTTGGAGCATTATCTTTAGTTACTTGAAGAGTTTCTAGTTTTTTTTTTTTAAATACAGTTTATGTTAAGATACATTTTTATTAATTTAGAAAAGACAATCAATGTCTGTGAGAAAACGGACTTTTCTTTTGGATTTTTTTTTTGTGGTCATTGTGAGTGATTGCTTTTTCCTCTTAGTTTCACATTCTTCCTTTGTTCTAAAACTTAGACTGACATCTAGCTTTGACAATCATAGTACGTTTTATTTTCCTGAGGGGGGAATAACTTATGATGCTGTTTAGTTTTGTACTCTTGGTGTGTTGGTGAATTTTTAAACTGTGCTAACTGCAATAAATTATATGACCTGAGAAGCAGATTTCTGGTGTGTGTTCTTTAAAAGTTTGATTATGTATCTCATAAATGGTAATTTTGTGCTGTGAAATACATCATTTTTTTATAGCTTCTATCGACAGTTTATGAAATAATTTGACTAAGAAGCATTCATTTGGAAGAGATCCTAAGTTTTTTCATCCATCCATTTAAGTTACTAAATGCACAGATTAAAAAAGATTTGTGTGTAAAATACCCATCCTCTAGGTACCAAATGTTGAGGTAATTGTCTGAAAACTTAGGCTTCTTTTAAACGCCAAATGACATCATAAGATTTTCAGGATATTCTGTGCCACATTACCAATCCATACGTTATAAGTCACTTTTCATGTGTAATTTTACCCTAAATAGATTGATCAAATCTATCCTCTTGTGTTCTAGTTTAAGTGGAAAATTGAAGGAGACGGGACATCTTAATTTGGAAGACTGGTTGGCTAATGACTGGAATTCTAGGCAATAGAATTAGCAGGCATTCAGAATGTCGTTGATCAACTGTATGCTTGCATCCCTTTTTGTGGTTGGGAGGAGAAAACTCAAAATACTCAAGTTTTAATTCTCACTTTTAAAAATTAATAAATATTTTTCATAAAAATTCACATTGCTGAAACTAAACCTACCAAAATATTCTAGTTATTGCTTTTCTGAATGATGGTTTCAGACTTGTCTTGCTGGGATTTTTAGTTTGAGAAACTTAACACTAGTTGAGCTATATAGTTGACAAATTTATAAAATATATAAAGAAACTTTCATAATAATGCTATCAAGAACATTACTATCATAACAGTTAGTTACATCCTCTGGCTGTTTTTATTTAATTTAAAACTAGTTTTTGGGATGCATAAAAGTTAAATGCCGGTTCAGTATTGCTACCAGTACTGGAAAAAAAAAAAAACTACCTTAACTTAGCTTGGTTGATGGAAATTATTTGTTTGAATTCTGAAGATATTGTTGGTTTTTAAAAAAAAAATAATAATAAACTTCAAAGGAAGTATGCAAGGTTACTGTATTTGAATATCAGTTCAGCAGTGGTTCTTAAGTTCAATAGTGGTCAACCTAGGAGACTTCATCGGAGTGCATGCTCTGTTCATAACATACAACTTGGAATAACTCATTTCCTTCTCAGCTTGTTGACATAGTTTGTATTGCATTCTACTCATATTTGACTGTAACCAAGCAAACATTGTTTCACATGAAAGGGAAATGTACAATTGAACCTTTCCAACAGTTTATTTCTTGCATAGCTATTAATCTTTTGTAAGGCCTTATATTTTAAGTTTCAATAAGGAATTCTTGCATTGAACTTTACAGAATTCTAAAGCCTTGCCGGGTTACCTTCTCCCTTACCTTTTCCAGTAAGTCCAGTATCAGGACGACCCTAGTTGTTAATCAGTAATTAGTAACAATATTCTTGTCAAATTAATGGCTGTTAAATATTCTGTATTAAGGTTATCCACCATGTCAACAATTTAGCTTCACATTTGATTCCATTGTCACCAACTGTAACTTTAAAAGAAATGGTTTGAATATTTTATACTATTCAGAATTTAGCACTAAAGGCATTTATATGCACACATTAAAAAATACTTTTATAGAATTGATCTTTTGTAAAAGCATACATAGAGCAAAAACAATTTTATAGAAAGCAGGGAGGATATAGCATTTAAAAAAGAGAATTTTTAAATTGCCAAAATCAACATTTTAGGCACAAAATTTGCCTTTGCTACATTAAATGAAAGATCTGTTCATTTATCATACATAGTATTTGAGTTCAAATGGGGGAATAGTGAATTATTTCTTATGTAGGGATATCAATTAAAAAATTTGTACCTCCCCCTGATTGCGAACTATTTTCATTTATTTGAAACTTTCTAGTAATCACTGTGTATGGTTTAAACTACTCAGTGATACTACATTGTAGGGGATACAAAAGGTGCTTTTTTCACCTATGCAGGGAGCTGGATTAGTTGTCTTCAGTTAAGGCTGCTACTTGAAATATTAACGTGTGTCTGGTCTTTCATGAATATTTACAGATTGGAGGGTAGATTTTAAAAATTGATTCATTGCTTTATTTTTAAGTGACCAAGACAGTTTTTGTTCAAGTTTTTTTAAGATGGCCATCAAAGAGTAAGCTTTTTTCTCTCTTTTTTTTTTTTTAACATGGTGAACCTAGTACTTGTTAAAGCTTGCTACTATAAACATCTACAAATATTCAAACTGTAGAAACGTACTAATAAATGTAGAGAAAATTAAATTTAACATTTCATCTTAAAATGTCACATTTTCTAATGTTATCCTTGATATTTCATTAAAACTTAAAAGAGAATCCATTCCTTGATTTTCATCTTAATTTTACACATCCCTGTTTTATGATAAGCTCAAAGAATTTTAATTATAATCAAAATTTTTAGATGTTAATCCACTATGTCTATATTGTTTGCTGTTTATTGCAACATTGGAAGTTCTTAAGAAAGCTATAGTAAATAAAATACTTTATTAAGTATGTGACCATTTAAATACAAAAGCCCAGTGTTTTTATCCACTATCTCCTTTTCAACAAAATGGTAGTTATAAGCATTTTCAAAAATAATAAATTATTCTTGTGTAATTTCATTTTAGCTATCATCAAGTACAATTACAAAAATAAATCAATTTGTCCTTAAAATTATTTTACTTGATCATTAAGTAATTAGTATTTTTATAGGAACAAACTACCTGTAAGTCCAGTTGCATATGTCTTAGGAATATATAAAAATAAAGCTACTTATCACAATTAATCAAAATACTTGTGCAAAAGGAAATGCTTCAGGTTTATAGCAAAAATGTAGAGTCTGTTTTAATGACAATACAGCTAAGTCTTTCAGATTATATTAATGTTAGGGTGTTTTCATAGTTTTGTTTCCTTTTTCTGTGGAGGCTTTTAAAATAACTTTTTTTTTCCCCAATTTAAACTTTTTGGATTTTTTGTTGATACGCATTGACAAGGTCTATAGAATCTCTAAAGTAAGAGTTGCTGTTTTGTAGAGCTCAAGTATTTTATTAAAAGAGAGGAAAGAAGAATGAATTGGTGCCCTATCCTGAATCTATCAAAAGTCTGTCCAGTTATAATTTAACGGTTTAAGAAGCATTTATTTAAGCCAAAATACTTTGAATACTAAAGCTCTGTGTAGCTGTGGAATTAAAAACTGAGAGAACACCTTTGCCTGAAATATTCAGATAATTGAGGACAAATCAGTGTTTCCTGTTTGAACTATATAATTACCTCTAATTAGTTGTTGCGCGTAGAGATAAAACTTGAGTGGGGACAATGATTCATACATAACCTAATTTTTTTTTAAGTTTTTTTTTTTTTAAGATCGTCAGCATCATTTAAGAATTTTCACCATAATAAACATTTTGGAAAAAAGATTGTCCAATTTAGTTCTATATCAGTCACATTTATGTTCTTGCCTGTCAAGATTGAGTTGGTATTTCTACTACAAATTTTAATTTCTAGGACTTTACAAATAGGTCATTGTAATGCTTGGCCAAAGCTAGCTAACACACACGCTTTTCCTAAGGTAAAGTTTTTCTTAAATTCAAGGAAAAACTTATGGATATTCTATTTATGAGCTCAAGGCAAGTGAGACATCTTCCTTTACCTCTTTTCTTCAGAAATGATTTTACAGTGAAATTTACCTTTTTTGCCATAAGAAAGAATTTCTTTGGCAGAAAAGCCCAGTTTGGCTTTAAAGTACAACACATTATTCAGTAACAGTTTCAGTGAGGATATTCAGAATGAATTTGAGAGGCCAGGGAGATATCTATATAGACTGTATAAATAGAAATGACTTATTTGCAGGTATATCTCTGTAAAAATTAAACTGCTTTTATTAAGTGTAAGCATGTGTGTATATATATATGTATATATATATATATATATATATGAATTTTAAAAGTCATAGCATCAGCATGCCAATACACAGATTTGTACAATGCATGCTTGGAGTCACTCCGAGCTGCTGCATGAAAAATATGTTTGAATATTGGTAAAATATTTATAGGGTGGATTAAGTCTGTTGTTTAAACACATAACACATATGTAATTATACTGTACTTGAAAGTACAGCATGGCCTTGTATACATTGCCTAACTAAAGCTAAGTTGTTATTGGAAAGCGCTTAAAAAGAATACTAATTGCCCATGTTAAAAGCATAAGTTTTAAAATACATATACATACGTATATATCTAAACATTTACTCATTTATAAAGACAGACTCAGTACAGTTTTACCTTGTAGGAGCATTTTTCTTGTAATCCTAACAAGCTTTTTGTACATCTTTGATCAAATACATACATGCACATATACATATACCAAAGCACTATTGATTTTCCATCTGATCGTCTTATTTAAATGTGTTTTTACAGACTTAAAATATACAGTGACCTTTTTCATGGAATCACTCCTTTGGAACTGTTGGGAAGGTTATCATATAAATTAGCTGTTTGGTAAATGTTTAAGTGCCAATTACATATTTACCAGACAGACAGTAATGCTTCCTAAGGATGCTTATTTAGACAATTTTTGGAAAGACATATTGGCACAATAATGTGTAATTAAAACATTTATGAAAACTCTTTCTTGCACGTGCACCATAGCTACCATGCTTTTTAAAGTTAGTGCCATTTACTTGTATTTTGTGTGAAAAATTTCATTCTTTCTAATTCATAACTGCTTCTCCAATTTATTTAAAATCCTTATTGATTAAAAGGTATTTAGCCCCCAAATGTCTTCCAAATAATTACAAAAGATGCTTCTAAACAACTGGTTTTTAGAAGGGTAGTCTTAGAAAACTATGCTAGGAGAGAGCAACGATATAGGTCGAAAATTTGCAAGAATTATTTATACCAAGGAAAAAGGTTTAAATATATCCTGTAAGACACATCTAATATCTGCCCCCACTCCCAGGCATTTTTTGATATTATAACGATATGGATATAAACCTTTACCAAAGAAGCACAGATATGATGCTTACTTAAGCCGTCCATTTTATGAAAAGACTCACAACTGTGACTGTCAACATTTTTTCTAAGTCTGCTTTACTGGAGGTGGAGAATTTGCCCTGTGTGACTCACTTGATAGAGTGATCCAGAGTGCTGTGGATTTACCATTTGAAAGAATAAAGATAACATAGCTTAATTTTCTGTCCCTGTTACCTCGAGAACCTTTATTTATGGTTAGGCAAATTGGTTTGCTTTTTGATTTTTGAACATTTTAGATCCAGAAGCAGATTTGAAATGAAAATCAAATTCTAGATCTTGAGCACCAGCATCCTTAATGGTTATCAACTACTAGATGTGAAGGAGAGCATTGAGGCATTTCAGGATTGTTCTTACAAGGTATGACAATTAACTTCAATGTTCCCTTCGATGAAACCCTTTTTTTGAAGGAAAAAAAAACCCCAACAACTGTGTATGTGTTAGGGACACAATGAGTTCTTACTTTTCAGGAAAAGTGCAAAGTCAAGAAAATGTGCTTTCTCACATTCTATTTATGTTACTTTACTTGAGGGATGCCTCAAAGCAGTATTGGAACAACTCAAATTCAAAAAAGAAGTTGATTAACCAATTTTCTTTCTAATGAGCTTATCTTACAGTGAAATATATTTTAATAAAAAAAATAACATGAGGTTTGTAGGCATGTTTAGCATTGACTGACCTTAAATGATTTATAATCATTAATTTTAAAAAATACCTCATAATTACCTAGGGTTTTTGAGGTTTAGAATTGTATGATTTTAAAGCTGGAAGGGACCTTAGAGATTATATAAATTAAGGAGTTTGCCTACACTGACATAGTAGAATTGGCATTTGAATCCAGGCCCTTTGAATTCAATAAACATACCTGCTATTTGCAGGACGCAAAGATGAAAAATGGCAGTTCTTGTCCTTTAGTACTGTACAGTCTAATCTCATGCAGAGATTAGCAGAGTTGAGGCCACCAAATACACACAAATAAAATTACATTGGGACAGTTGCAATGTAACATCAATCATTGTGATGTAACAGTTTTCACAGGCCCAGTATCCTGACTCTTCAGCCTTTTTCATTCCTGCTTTTAAAAAAAAAACTCACAACGTTCAAATGCAACAGATTGATTTCTTTCTTCCTTCTTGATTAATCACAGTGCTTTCTTTACAACGACCTTGTGATGTAGGTGATTTAAATATCAGTACCCCTGTTTTGCAGATGCAATAGAGAAACTAAGGCCTGAAGAAATTACATGACTTGCCCAAGGTCACACAGCTGTCTAGCAAAGATGGAAATTTTAAATCTAGACCTCTTGATTCCAGGTGCAAGTCTCCTTCCAATACACCAGTGAGTAAAAAAACACAACCCAACACAACACAACATTCTAGAAAAGCAATCCAGACATCAATTCTTTACTTAGATCTCAACGTGTGAACATAATTTTCTTCCCTTTCTTCCAAAAGTGCCATAATAACAGTTAGAAGCCTTGTAAACAAAACAACATATACCATCATTTTATAGTCCGGACTTAAGATATTTGTATCCTGGACCACTTGCTTTTGAAAGAATTGATTTTGTGATTCAAATGACAAGTCATTGTCTATAATCATTCCCCATTTTAAAGTACCCTATTCTATACCCGATATCCATTTTGCACAACACTTTGTTAACTATTCTCCTACTGAGATTCTGATCTAAAGTGTAAGCTTTTGTCCTCTCCTTTTTGGGGGTTGGGTGTTGTGGGTCAGAATCTATAACTTCACTAGTAGAGGAGAGTTCTATCCATGATACGAATTGGCAACTCAACTATAACATAGTTTATAGAGTTGCCTGGTGCCACTGACTTTAAGGGATCTGTCCATAGTCACAGAGTTTATTATATATATATATATATATGAGAGAAGCAGGATTTGAACCTAGGGCTTCCTAATTACAAGGTCTAACAGGACCAATAAATAGCCAATATATCAAACTGCCTACAGCTCTATTTATTTTAGAATAATTGAATCACAGACTCTTAGAGCTATAGAGATCATTTGTCACCTTCCACCTCTCCCTCCCTCGGCCTTCTTTTTAGAGGTGAAAATTGAGACCCAAAGGCAGGGACGTAATATGCCTTAGGTCATCACCAACTTAAGTGTTAGGAGCTGAAGCTAAGAATTAAGGTCTCTTGATTTCCCTTTCTAGGATCTTGCCATTGCATGATGCTGAGCTAAAACTGTCATTACTAGGTCTCTACTAAAACCTGAAATATAATAGCAAAGCCACACAACTTTAAATCATGAAGTCTTAAAATCAGAAAACAGTTCATCCCCATGTACTTGAAAAATAGACTGTTAGAATTTCTGCCACTTTGAAGACAGAAAAATAGAGGTACACACAAAGCTTAAATAACTTGTCCTGCACTGAGGCAAGGCTGACAAAAGTTGAATCTGAAATTTGGATTTTAAGGCTTCTATAATTTTTAAATAAAATGTTATTGCCATATTTTGATTTTATATCACCCAGATTTCCTTTTGTATCTCCTTCCTTTCCACCTACCAGAGAACCATCCCTTAAAATAATGATCTGAAAAAAAAAAGGAACAGGAAAATCCATCGGTCCATATGTGGACTATTCCATTATTCCATGTCTGTGAACCACCCCTAAGTTCTGAAAATAAGACAGGGGGAGTATCTTTTCTTATGTTTTTGGGAGGATCACACTCATTCCTTGAAATTTTGCATACTTTAGTTTTGATTGTCCTGTGGTTCTTTCCAGGTACATTGCTGTGGACGTTGTATTCTGTTTACTTAACTTTACATTAGTTCATTTAAGTGGTTCCCTGCTTCTTTGTATTCATCATATTCATTGTGTCATACACAATTTATCTAACCATTCTCTAATCCATTTTGGTTAATCTATTTGGGCATCTATTTTGGTTCTTGTTCTTTGCTTCCACAAAAAAAGTGCTGCTATAAATGTTTTGGTGTTTGTGGAACCTGTCGTTTTGTTAGTGGTTTCCTTGTGATATATGCCTAGTAGTGGAATATGTAAGTTCATAGGAATCCTCATTTTAGCCACTTTTTTTTTGTACGATTCAAAATTTCTTTCTAAAATGACTATACCAATTCACAGCTCTACCAATAATGCATTAGTGTGCCTGACTTTCCACAGCCCCTCCAACTTTGATTGTTCCCATCTTTTGTTAACTTTTCAAAGCTTCTGGAATTAACAAAACATGATAGACTAAAAAAAAAATCTATATACTTAATGAATGTTAATTAAGTGGAAACTACAAATTTAGGGATTCAAGATCAGGACTTTGAAAGATTGATGCTATTTTCCATTAAGACTTTCATGGAAAGAAAAATGAAAGGAAGGAAGGAAGAAGGAAAGGAGAGAGGGAGGGAGGGAGAAAGGAAGGAAAATATGACTGAGAATTCACTCCTAAATGCCTTTTGAGGGGGTATTTTTTGACGACTGTTTCATTCCCAAGCAACACTGAGACCTGAGGACTCCACTGGCTGAAGCCTTAACCTTCCCCAGCTTCAGATTATTCTCTTCCTATAGTTATGAGCTAAGACGGACAAGGCTGCATAGGTTGCCAAAGCATCCAATTTATTCACACATAATGATGAAATGATACTTGTCAGATGGGACTTCCTTTGTGACTTAATAGTGCTCTCACTGGACTATTAGAGAAGTAAAGAAAAAATATATATCAGAGTTCGAGGGTAAAAGCCAAAGAACAACTTCAAGCTTTTTATGGTGCTAAAAAATAGAAGCATTGACTTATTTCTCCATTTAATCTGAAAAGGAACCTTAGTTTCTTGGAACTGCTTTTTCATTTCTCCCAAGCATCATCCACTTGAAGGAATTGTCAAACAAGAGTCAGGAGAGCTAAATGTCTGGTCCTAACATTTTCCTAGGTCAAGGGCATTTTATCTCCTGCCTGAGTCCCAATTTCCTCATCTGTAAAGAGGGGTAATAAAATTTCACAAGGTGGGAATAGCAAATAAAAGTGTATGTATTAAGTACTTTGCAAGCAGAAACACCACACAGAAGTGAATTGCAAATGTTATCATTACTATAAAAGAGGCAGCGTGGCAAAAGGGAGTAGAGAAAAATCTTAAGAGACCTAAAGTATTGGGTTCAAGTTCCACCCCAGACACATGATGGCTATTTGAACCTAGAAAAGTAATTTAACCTCTCAGTGCCCTACCTAAGTAACTCCTGAAGGCTATAAGTTATGCTGATCTCATTGCCAAAGGGAACCTCCTCTATGCCAATGAAATCATAGGTTGGAATCATCCCCCCACCAAAAAAGTAATCATTATTATACTTAATTGTTCCATTTGTAAAATGGAAATACCTGATATCTGCCTTTATTTGCATCTTGAGGATATTGTACAAATGAACATGGAAAAACAACTTGAGGCCCTGTGATAAAATGGAGAGAGAACTGGATTTGGAATCAAGAAGATCTGCATTAAAATCCCATCTCAGGGACTTAGTAATTTTATGACTTTGACCAACCTCTCTTGAACTTTAGTTTCTTCAGCTGTAAAACTGAAGGGGTTGTACTTTATGATCTTTAAGTAACCTTCAAGCTATAAACTTATGATCCTATGTAAGACAAGTATTAAATACTTATGAATTGCTCTTTTTATAATAAAAAAATCTTTTTATAAAGTTCATTTGCTTCAGGTCTTTTCATCATAGGTTGTTGTGAACTGTTGCATAATATTTATCGAGCACTGCTAACCACAGCACTCTATCCATGGCACCACATCTGAAGTCAGGAAGATTCATTTTCATGAGTTCAAATCTGGTCTCAGACATTTACTAGCTGTGTGACTCTGGACAAGTTGTTTCACCCTGTTTGCCTCAGGTTCCTCCTCGGTAAAATGAGCCAGTAAAGGAAATGGTACCACTCCAGTATCTTTGCCAAGAAAACCCCAAATGGGGTTATGAAGAGTCAGACATGACTGAAAACAGCTGAACAGAACTGACCTCAGCTACTTATCCCTTTTTATCATACAATGAAGGAAATTATTTTTAATAATTCTAAGTATAGTAATTCTAAATATAGTAATAATTTTTTAAAAATCATTGGCAGATATGTTTTTATGTTGATTTAAATGATCATTATGTAACTTACATCATAGTTAATCAGCCAATATTTATTAAGCACCAGGAGCTGTTCTACCCACTGAGGAGACAAAGAAAAAAATGCAAGTTTCCATCCTCAAGGATCTCTCATTAGGGTAAACAACATGTATACTTATAAATGTATGTATATACACATACACACACATTTATACACATAAAGTAATTTCAGAGGGTAGGAGGAAGCACTAGTATCTTAGAGAGTCTGGAAAAGTCTCATGTATGAGATAGAGGTGAGTGGGGAGTGAATCTTGGGCATGGGAGATGGAGATAGCGTATGTAAAATCGTGGGGGAATGGTATGTACTCAGCCTAGAAAGGTAGGGTGAAGGACTTTAAATACCAAATGGAAGCTTGTGTGTGTGTGTATATATATATATATATATATATATATATATATATATATATATATATATATATATATATATATATGTGTGTGTGTGTGTGTGTGTGTGTGTGTGTGTGTGTGTGTGTGTGTGTGTATGTATATATATGAAATTTATATGTATTTAAAATATATGTGTATATATAAAAATATATGTATATATTTAATAAGTTCCTCAGATCCTTTTATAATCTTTATCTGATTCAACTAATCCAGTATTCTGGCACAAGGCTCAACAGATCCCTGACTGGCCATGGTGCTTGGTAACGTTATCATGGCCCCTTTCATTTTGGGAATAGGAATGGTTAACATTATATGAGGCTTTAAAGTTTGCAATGCACCTTCCCCTGAATTCTTTCCTTTGATTGTACCAAAGACTCCAGATATGCACCTGTAGGACTAAAAGGGATCTCATCCTTTTACAGAAGAAGAAGGGATGCTTGAGGTAACTCAACTGTTAAACCCTGTGCAGCTAGGTGGTGCCTTACTGCACAGAGCCCCTGGTCTGGAGTGAGGAAGACTCATCTTCCTGAGTTGAAATCCCAGCCCTGATATTTACTAGCTGTATGACCCTAGACAAGTCATTTTACTCCATTTATCTCAGTTTCCTCATCTATAAAATGATCTGGAAAAGAAAATGACAAACCACTCCAGTATCTTTGCTAAGAAAACCCCAGATGGCACCCCAAATAGTCAGACACTATCTAAAATGACTGAACAACAACAAACCCAGTGCTCTTGACCCTCTCCAACTCAAATTTGTCTTTTTCCCCCAAGGCTCGGGCCCTATTACCCTATGGTAACTTGTAGCCCTTTCCTCTCCCTCTACCCCTGCTTTTTCCCACCTCATTCCTGGGGAGCTGAACTTTTGTCTGATTCCTAAATTTTGCTGCTGATTTTTTGTGGAGCCTTAGACTAAGGCATGTACATGTTTGCATTTCAAAGCTGAGGTTAAATACCGTTACAGTTATAATGTCACAAGTCAGTGTGATTATTAATAATTCACATTTACAGAGTGCTTTAAGGGTGACAAATGTTATCTTCACAAAATGTGAGGTAGTTAGGGGCATTATTATTCCCAATTTATAGATAAGGAAGCAAGCTCAGAGATTACCTGTGGCCATAAGATAATAATTATCAGAGGTGGGATTTCAAGCCAGCCCTCCTGACCTCAGGCTTCTTTTAGTTACATTTTGCTGCTCATGTGATTTACATGATTTACACAGAAATAAACTGACTTTCTCAAATCAGGGTGGGGCTCAGTTGTCATTCAATCTCATCTGACTTTTCGTGACCCCATTGACCATACTGTCTGTGATGTTTTCTTGGCAAAGATACTGGAGTGGTTTGCCATTTCCTTCTCCAGTGGATTAAGACAAACAGAGGTAAGTTTACACAGCTAATAAGTGTCTGAGGCTGGATTTGAACTCAGGGCTACCTGACTCCAAGGCCAGCACTCTATCCACTGAGTTACATAGATGCCTTGAATCTATACCTAGAATTTATTGTTTGCCTGTAGGGTGAGAATTGTGCTACCTTAGAAAGAAGAATGACTGCATTCAGTGGACCAATATTCAAAGCCTGCTTCTCTATTATTTACTACTTATGTACGATGTTGGGCAATCCAAAATTTCCCTGGGTCTCAGTTTCTCTGTTTGTAAAAATGAGGAAGTTGGTCCTGTCTAAGATCCCTTTCACCTTTAGATTTAGATATATCAAGTTTTGGGGCATAAGGAATGCTGCCTAATAGTGAAAGAATCCCTTGGGGTGTGAGTAGGGGAGGAATATATACAATGAAAATCCATGACAGGGAAATGAAGTACCACAGTGTAATGCAATGTCCTACAAAAATAAACTTTTAACAAATATTGAGCAGTCCAAAGTTGAGACTCAACTTTCTAACATAATAGGAGCAAGTCTTGGATGACCTCAGAACCCCCATTCAGCTTGTCAGAGTTCTGGTTGTCCACTTCTCTCTTTGATGCAATGCCACTTCACAAAAAAATCTGAGCCACAAATGATCTATTTTTCTCTTTCTTCTTTCTCTTCTTCATATGATAACTCAAATCCTCCTTTTGATTTTGCAGTTTTCATAGACATTTTTTGATGGTAGTGGCTTTAACTATATATGTTTGGTGAATTATTCTTTTTTGTTGATTTATTTAACAGTTTGTTTGGTTAAAGATTTAAAAAACACAGGGAAAAAAACACCAACCCTCCGCTTGGTGCCATAGACTGAGTCCAAAGGACATTAGCTGCTCCGTTGCACACATTGGAGTGGAGAGTTTACTGTGAGCACAGTTCTACTAATAGATTGGCAATTTTATAAAAAGGTTTTAAAAGGATTTTGCTTAACAAAATTTCTGCATTTTTTTAATGGGCTCATAGTCATTTGTGATAAAGGCTAGGTTATTCATTTTGCAATGTTTTCTATATATGTGATCCTTTCCCCACTTACTTCAGGAATGGAATTTTATTTGTTTCCTCCCTGGTTTGTCTATGGGAGTCAAGGTGAAGGGGCCATCTCAGGGATTGTCTTAATGCCAGTTGATGAATCATGCACCAGGCAGAGCGGAAGGAGGCCTTTGTTGACAGCTTTCCATCTGGTCTTTGAATACAACCCATCCTTCATGTATAACACTACAACTGTTACTAAATGGCATTAGTTAAATAAAAGGTACTCCTGAACATTACTCCTCCAAGAAGAGATGCCCCTTAGAGGAGAGAAGGCATGTCACAAATGTCAAGTATAGGGAATGGGGAGGCATTTTGCATGTTGAACATTTCTGTCGATGGATGTGCCTATTGCTTTGACAATTGAGTATTTAATATTCAAAAGAACCATTTAAAAAAAATCCAACTGGACTAGACTTGAATGAATGCATCAAGTTTGCATGATTAAAAGCTAATGTCTTAGGAATTTTAGTAATTACTATCCAGATGATAATAATCACAAAAGATACTTATGTAGTGCTCTACACATATTATCTCAATTTTATACAAATTATCAGATTTACACACATTGTCTTAGTTATCCTCACAACAATTCTGTGAAATGTGTTTTAGACATTTTCACCATTTTACAGATGAGGAATTTGACTGAGATGTTAAATGATTTGCCCAGAGTCACCCCACTAGTTAGTGTCTAAAGCTGAATTTGAAACCAGGATCTTCCTGATTTTAAGTGCACTAGTCTGACCAAAATGGTTCAAAACCTCTATGAAAACTATCTTATTTTTTAAGTATATATGTCTACACCCACCTCCCCCCACCACCCCCCCGCCCAATGAATAGTGTTTGCAACTCAAATGCGAGTATGAATCGTAAGATATATTTTCTACAGGGATTAAAAAAGAAATAGAAAAGAGAGATTATCTGAGTCATGGGGTAGAGCTCTGTGATACATTGCACCATCCAGTCTGTGTCTGAACCAGCACAGATCTTTTTTTTTTTGAAAGATTACTTCTTGGCAAACTAGATATGCAAATGCCAGAATACAGTAAAACCACATTTAATTGGACCCACTTGCCAACTTCTTGAACACAGCTTGGATTATTTCACTGGAGGCTGCTTCTGTTAAAAGCTGGGGGAGGAGGAAGCGGCATATTGACAAGGCTTCAGATCATTTCTTTTTTCACTAGAAGTACAATTATGCAATGCGCCAAGTTTGGAAGTATTTTACTATGTTTAATAATTATTATTAAAGATATTGTAAAACATATGCATTTGTGGAGTGGAATGTAACAGGAGTAAAATCATGTCATCAATTCTGTGGATTTATTTCTCTTATTTTGTTTTGGATTTGATGGACTTCTAAATTGATACTAGCCTCTACTCTCTATACTGCAAGAGTCATTCTCTCCTCTTAGCTAACTTTGAAGTGGTTATCTCTGCTCAGGGGGAATCTTAACATTAACCATGTAAAGGGATGAAAATTTTAAGGGTTGGGAGACTGCTAAAAATTTGAGATGTCTGAAAACATATACTGGGCATGTTACTTGCACAGTCTAGTAGATGAGGAAAAAAAAACATGTGTTTCTGCAAATGTGTTAACACCTGAACACACAAGCATAACGAAGAGTCCCCTTTCCTGCTTTAGTAACCTTTCTTCCCGTGTGACCAGTGATATGGAAATGTGGGAACCCATTCATAGACAGTCTCCAATTCCATTCAGGTATTTCCTTGCTTCAGCTAATCCTAAACTGTATTGTCAATCCTTAATTGTTAAAATAACAACAATGACAACAAACAAATAAAAAAAAGCCCACCAAAAATGAAGCATTAAGAGATAGTTCTATGTCATGTATCAAGGCTAAGTGATATTTCATAATTCACAATTGCTGCTTTTGAAGTTTCTTTCTTAAGAAGAAATACCCTGAAATTTCTATTCATGAAATTGAACAAAGGTGCCATCCCTAATGATTAGTAAGATGCTTGGGATTGTTTGCACTGAACTCCACATGCTATGTGAAAACCCCATGATTTTCTCACATTCCATCTCAAGCTGCTTAGCAATCATGCCTCTCTCTTCTGTGTGGTTATATCTCAGTTATATTTCTGTATGCACTGCAAGTTCATTGTTAGATTCTGCCCTGTGGTGAAGTGCATGTGGACAACAGTAGGTGAAAAGAAGAAGAAAAGTGGAAAGGACAGTAAGAGACACATCTATGTGTATACTCTCCACAAAAATTAAATTCCTTTCCCCCTTTTGAAAATGCATTATCAGCTAACATTCCTGCATAATTAAAAAAAACTAAGTAACAGCTTACATTTGCATTGAGAAGATCACAGAGTGCTTCACCCAGTAAACCTCTGTGGTATCATTTTCTCCTCTGTACAGATGGGAAACTGAGGCTTGGAGTTGCTAGTGAGTGCTGGAGCTAGGATGCAAACCCAGGTCCTCTGATTATAAAATCAGTGCTCTTTCCACTATACCTTCATCCCTGTAGGTAAGCTTATTGTAATAATAAATTTACTAAGCACTTCATGTATTCTACCTCATCTGAACCTCACAATCGTGTGAAACAAGTACATTTCTATTTTACAGATGGAAACGGGGGCTTATAGAGGTAAAATGACTTGACATATATAATTTGGGCAGCCAAGTGGCACAGTGGATAGACTGCTAGTCCTGGAGTCAGAAGGACCTGAGTTCATCTTTGGCCTCAGACACTTACTAATTGTGTGACCTTGGGCAAGTCACTTAACCCTATTTGCCTCAGTTTCCTCATGTGTAAAATGAGCTGGAGAAGGAAATGGCAAACCATTCCAGTTATCTTTGCCAAGAAAATCCCAAATGGGGTCATAGAAAGTCAGACACAACTAAAATGAGACAACAAGTGATTAATAAATGCTTATTGATTTTGATTGACTGAGGTCACATAACTAGTAAGTATCCGAGGTTGAATTTCAATCCAAATCTTTCTAACTTACCCTCTATTTATGACATCATGCCGCTTGTGGAGTCTATTACACCTACATTTACTTTCTGCAGTTTGGTGTGCACTGCATATATAGATATGATTTGGCAACACCTTTAAGGTATACTTTACCAGTAGTCCCTCTAAAGTCATTTGCAAATTCAGTCCCACTCCCCCAGAACATTCTGGAGAATTTAGAAGTAAAGGTGCCCTTAATTCCTCAGTCAGTCTTATGTGAGTTGATAAAATGCAGTCTTGGAGAACCAAAATGGTTTTATAATTTTGACTTTATATTCCCAGCACCTAGGACTATTTCTAGCACATAATTGGTACTTAATCAATTCTCATTGATTGATTGATTAAAGAAAACAGGCACTGATATATATATATATATATGTATATATATATATTGGGATTTCAAAGTAGTAGTGCTATTTTTCCCCAAGGCTCCCTCCCTTCCCTCCAGTGGGAGTGGGGAGGGCAGTAACGTTCTCCCTGCTAATTTTATCAGCTGTATCCCAACCCATTCCCATCCCCTACCCTGACCCTCAGTCACCACTCATACAGAATATTCCCTCAGCCTTAGCTCTTGGCTCTAGTTTCCTCTTAAAGGATCAATTTGACTGCTGGATGTCAGACTTTGTTTGGCAGACATCTCAGTATGTCCAAAGCAGAAAGTTATTTCTCCCAGTTCCTTTTGCACTCTCCTCTATAGAACTTCCCTAATTCTTTAATCACCAAATGGGCATTGCCTCAGACAAACTGAGACTTGGGAAAAACCTTAGCTTAAAAAGACCTTGGTTCTCCACTGCATCCTGGGCCATCACCCATCATCCTGACCTATGACTTACCACTGAATTCTGATGGCTCTGGAGGAAAGAGTGAGGCTGGTGACTTTGTACAGCCCTGTCTCACTTAAATCCAATTCACTTGCAAGTCAAAACATTCTGATGTCATGGTTTCCTTCAAGAAAGAAGGTCAAACAACAACAGAGCATCACTAGGTTTCTAGCCTCAGTGTTATTCTCAACTCCTCACTCTCCCTCAGCTCACACATCCAGTCATTTGGCAAATCTTGTCATTTCAATCTCGAGAACAACCCTCACATCCAATCTCTTCTGTCTTCTCCCATAGCCGCCATCTTAATTCCTGTTCCCAGTTACTTTTCCTATGAACTTTCCCAATGCCTCCCAATGGATTATCCCATTTCACATTTTGCCATTCTAATCCACCCCTACAAGGTTGTGAAAGTGATATTCTTTTAGTCCAGGTCTGACTGTATCAGTCTCTTACTCAGTAAATATTGCTGGTTTCCTGTTGCTTCTAGGGTAAAATATAATTTCCCCTATTTGATTTTTAATGCTCTTCACAATGGGGCCATAGCTTATCATCCTTCCTGCCTTCTCATGTGTTATTCCCACTTTATCATCCAGCCATCCTGTCCCTTCTGTTCCTAACACTCAACACTGCCTTCCTCACCTCAGTGCCTTTGTACAAAACATCCAGGTCTGGAATACATCCTTTCCTCACCTCTATCATATACAATACCTCACTTCCTTTGAAAAGTAGTTCAAGAGGAAGAACTGATAAATAGATGTATACAATAATTTTACACACACACATATACACACACTTATTTGCGTCTAATTGTAGCTATCTCTAGGGTGGGGCAGGGAAAGGGAAGAAAAAAAGGGAAAAATTTACATGATAACTTTATTGTATATTTCAAAGGAATAGCAAGTTGTACACAATATTTGCAGTTTCATGTGCAATATCTTTTTTTTTATTATACTCTGTTGTGGAACTGCTTGTTTTATTCCATAAATTAAAAGTAGCTCAAGGACTACCCTCTGCAGGGAGTCTTATACAATCCCCCTCCCCAACTGCTAGAGCCCTCCTTTCCTATGTTACCTTGTGTTTAGCCATCTTGTGTGCATTCTCTACTTATTTTATATACTTACATACACAACTGTTGTCTGTTCCCAACAGAGTATAAGCTCCTTAAGGACAGGTACTGTTTCAGTTATTATCTTTGTATCCCCAGCGTCTAGCATAGTGCCCAACATGCAGAAGTTCCTTTTAAATCTGTTATTATTCTTTGAAGATGTTTTATGTCATTTCTCACGCTGCAACTTATTACATCCATTCCTGTTATTGTTAGAAGCATTTATAAAGTCTCTACTGCGTGGTAGGCCCTCCTCATATACAAAGGAAAAAAACCAGTCTCTTCCTTTAGGAGCTCACTTTCTATTAGGGGGAAATAATTTATACATAGAAGACTTTGAAAATTTATATGAAGTAGATTCAGGGGAAGACATTAGCATTTCAGGGTATCAGAGGAGGCTTTCTCCAAGTTGTAGAGCAGGTAGGGATCTGCATTGGTAAAGGAAGCCTTCTCACCTAGCCTAATGAAGTCACAGAGCTGGACACCCTTCACCTCCAAACCCCAAAGGGTACATTTTTTCCATTGCCCTTTTGGTCACTTGAACTTTTGATTTTTCTGAGATCATAGGATGCCTTGATTTACTGCGAAAGAACATCAGTGTTTAAAAATGAGATTTTTTTTTCTTGGTAGGTAGGGGAGATGGTCAGGGATCAGCTGGGGGTCATTGAAAGCACTATTTTTTTTTTTTTGTAAATGTATTCCAGTCCAGAATTCTCCCTTCTTCAATCCTGAGTCTAGCTCTGTGCTTCTCTGAAGTGCTGGTCTAAGTATGAACTAAGTAATAATTCAATTGGCCACCCGTCCACATGCATATCATAGTGTGGGCTAAGATCTGATGGATAGTGAATAGCCCTATGATTCTCTATATAGTGAGATCCCCAGGACTTCTTTCTAGGATCATTTAGAACTACTTATTGTTTCTATACCTTGTTGCTTCTATACCTTGAAATTAAACTATGAATAAGGAAAAAAAATTTTAATCAGAATAAAAATCATGACTGAATATGTCCATTGGTCTACTGAGACTCATTAAGATCAGAGAGTTCATTGTATGAAATGGGAAAGTGTCAAGGGCTGGTAAATATTATCACTGGCCTTTGCAATTTAAAAATCTATTAAGATATGTAGTTGGGAATGGGGGTGGGGAAGAGGAAAAATGGGAGAGGGAAATTTGCATTTTCTTATATTTTGATGTGATTTTTAAAAATTTTTAAATGAGAATAACTTTGATAGGTCATTTAGTATATCCTCCTGTGTCTTATTAAGTCATTTAATGGATCCCATAGGATCCTAGATTTAAAGCTAGAAAGTACCTTAGAAGCAATCTTATACACACACACACACACACACACACACACACACACATCACCCCATCGTACAGTTGAAGAAATCAAAGCCTAGTAAGAGTAAGTGACTTGCCCAATTAACTAAATAATAAATACACAAGTAATAAGTGACCAAGCCATGATTTGACCCAGGTCCTATGGTACTTCCATAGCCAGTATCCTTTTCCTTGCATCTCTGAAAGACGAGATATTTAAAAATGCTTTGACTTCAAAATATTCATGGTTTCGTTGGTTGGGTAATTCTTCCACATGTTACTGAGTTGTACATTCCACCTCACTAACCGATATGTGTATACACACACACACACACACACATATATATACATATGGACACAGACATATATGCCTATATAAGATACACACACATATGTAGTACAAACACATGTATGTTTTTATATATTTATATATACACATGTGTATATGCTGTATATATGACCATAACATACACACATGCACATACACAAGCATGCATACTTATGTACATATACACATATATCTGTAATATCTATATATTCAAATATGTATAACTACACATAAATCTGAATATACATAGCTATATACATTATCTATGGCTAGCTTTCTGTTGATAAGCCACTCTGAACTTCACCAAATTAGTCCTAATATGTTCAGTTCATCCCAGAGATCATAGGATTTTATATGTAGACCTGGAAGGGACCTATGAGACTATCTAACTTAATCCCTTCAATTTATACATAAGGAAACTGAATTGAATAACTGTGAAGTTATTTGTCCAAGATCATAATGCAATAAGTGGCAGAACCATGACTGGAAATCTAGTCTTCTGATTCTAAGTTTGGGATTCTTTTCACTTCATGGCATTACTTTCATTTACCTGAAGCCTTTCTATCTTGGTAAGACCTATCAGAGCTTATGCCCTACTGGCATAGCCTTTGAGAACTCCAAGCTACCTCTAGGTCATGATGAGGCATCAGAAGAGGACTTTGGGGACATTTTTTCAGAAGTTTCATTTCATTAGTTTTTATTTTAAAAAAATAGTCCTCTACATCAGTGTTCTCCAAACTTTTTTGATGAAGTATCCCTAAGGTATAAATAATTTTCAACACGCACCCTCGAGATAGGCATATTTACTTATTTAAAAAGAGAATATACATGTATTAGTATACTAATTTGAAATCATATGCATGTACTACTGTACTAATGATTATATGCATTTATATAAAGCTACACAAAAATAGAAATTAAAAAGGATGAAATGAAGATGAAAAAATATTTGATCCTAGAGACTCTAAAGTTTGGGCGACATGATTAGATCTATGCTTTAGGAAAATCACTTTGGGTAGCTATATGGATTTCAGTGAGAAAGGACTTGAGGCAGGATGATCAATTACCATGTGTGTGAGTGAAGGTGTAGCTATATGATGGAGAAAGGAGAATGGATGTAAGAGATGTTGCGGAGGTAAATATCAATAATACTTGGCAACGGACTGGATATATGGTGTGACAGAGAGGAGTCTGAATGGAGTCATATGGGGAATGGTAACTGGTAGTGTGGAGCACTGGGTTGTGGGGAAGTGGTGACATTTATAAATGAGAGTGAGACTTCTACATACCTAGCAGTGCAAACAGAATATTTGTGGCAAAATGCTCTTGAGAGCATCAACAGTACATTAGAAGCTTGTTACCTCATTACCCCTCAGTTATTCTGTGATACAAAATAACCAGGCTGTATCCTGTACTGGGTGAAATTCCTGTTTGTAACCAATTCCAAAAAGTCAAATTAGAGAGAAGAGTTGTGCATTTATTCAGTGAATTCAAGATAATCTCTTAAGAGCAATTAATGATTAACTAGCCAGGATGAAATCCTTCAGGTTGCCGAGACCATCTTTTCTAATGCAATAAACAATCTTGAAATGCACCTGTCGCTGTACCAAGGGGGAAAGGTGAAGACACAGGTGCTTGCAATCAATAATCTAAGGGAAAACAAATACATTGATTGTTTTTGAATGAAAGGTCTTGCGATGGTCCCCATTGCACGATTGCACAATTTATTAGATCGTCCAGAATATTCTATAGCTGCGCAATGACTGGAGTGAAACTAATCCTCAGTATGTTACTGAGAGACTGTCAAATACTGCTGCTTGTAACTGCAGCCACAGAGAAGATATAACACAGAAGAAGGTTGCCTATTTATTGGATAAATTCAGGACAATCTCTCAAGAGCAAGTTTGGCTAGCTTGTAGAAAGTGGATTCATTTCAGCTCAAATTATTGTAATTTGCCCTTGGTAAAGGATTACAATAAGGGTGTATTTTGTATTTTAGAATCGTCCTTTGAATGTGCTTCTCACTCTTCCTCTGGTCACTCCCAGACTCCCACTTCTTCCATACAGAGTCAGTCAGAAGATGTTAGAGCTGGACCTGGGGAGTTTAGAAATCATCATGGCCATTTTCTTCATTTACTGAGGAAAATACTAAGGTCACAAGAAGTGAGATGACTTGCCCAAGGTCACCCAAGAAGTTAGTATTTGAACTCATGTTTCCTTGACTTCCAGTTCAGAACTTTTAAAAAAACTATGCCAATGTTGTTCCTTCTCCTCTCTTGTTTTGGCCTGATCTTACTGACTCTACTCCAAAGACTGGTACTAAGGTGTGTGCGTAAGTCGTTCATTGCCGAAGAAGACCATGTCATCAGAGAAATGATGACATGACTTGCACTTGACTTTGTTTTGAGTGTGTAGGTCACCAGCCTCACTTCTCATCCAGTGCCATCTGAATCCAGTGACCAGATATTCATCAGGATGACTGGTGATGATCCATGATGAGGCAATTGGGGTTAAGTGACTTGCCCAAGGTCACACAGCTAGTGAGTGTCAAGTGTCTGAGGTGAGATTTGAACTGAGGTCCCCTGCACTGGTGCCCTATCCACTACACCACCTAGCTGCCCCTGGTGCAGTTATGAAGCTGAAGGTGAAGGTGAAGGAGTGAACCACACATGTGGTTTGATTGAAGGATCACCAAAATGGCCCCAGATTTTCTCTCTCCCTTCCCCAAGACTGCTATGGAACTGGGATTTCGATCATAGAGTCCCTCTTTTGGATTAAAGTGTTGCATCTCTGGTAGGTGCCTATGAAATTATCAATACATATATATATTAACCTGGGAAGAGTAATATGGTACTGCTCATTAGCACCCATTAATACATTAGCATGGATCAGTTTATCATGTCAAGTAGTTCTCATCCTGGAAAGCAAGGTTCTCAGGAATCTAGCCAGGAATGCCTTCACGGGTAAAAGAATAGCTAAAAGAATTCTAGAGTATGGGGTATTGTCTAAAGAGGGTAAATTTATGCGGGGGCCTTAGAGCAGAGATCTCTAGACACATAGGGATCAGTATGAGAGCACCGGGGATCCCGTGGTGAGTGAGCTATGGAGAAATCACAAGGTTCAGAAATGGAAGGGAACCCAGAGTAACTAGTAAAATGCCCTTATTTTACTAAGAAAGGCAAGGTCAGAGGTAATAAGTAGTATATGGAGATTTGTATCCAACTCACTGACTCCAAACTTAACAATTTCCATTGATATCCCTGTGAAGGATCTCCATTTTAATGGCCATGGAAAATAAGACCCAAAGAGGCTAAGCCATGGTATGTGGTAAAGAATTTAAAGGCAAACTGTTTCCCTCCATCTACAGGTTTATCTGGACCCAGTTCTTCAGTTAACACTCCCTCTCCTCAAGTGAACTTTGTCACTTGGCTCACCTGTGTACCTCCCATTGTTTCTTACCTACCTGTTTTCTTGAGCTCCACCCAGAGCAATCTTCCCTCTAAGGAGCCGCCAACTCCAACAAATCAATCTTGCCCCCCATCCCCCAACAAAGGAAACCAAATCAAATCTTCTACCTATGCTGAGTATTTTCCACTTGCTAGCAGACAGCCATATTTTGTGAGCAGCAAATTCAATTGAATTCAGTTTAACACATGACAAATGCATGCCTACTAGGTGAGAGAAACTGTGGAATTCCAAACAAACTACACAAAGCAAGGGTATGCTAAATGCTTTAGGTAATGGCTTGGATAGGAGCCAACTGTGCTTTTCTGAGACACCAGAGACACTATGTGAGTAAGGGATGAAGTGTCCCCCTTTAGATTGAGAGAGTCAAGTCTGTCAAAGAAAGAATGACCCATCTATAAACTCTACTATGGCAGGAGTCAGGGCAGTGAGAGAGGTCACTATACACCAGGACTCTCCTTTCCTTTTTCTCCTGACAGAAATGAACACATAGAACAGGCAAAGATGATTACCAGGTCTTGGGGACAGACACCCCAAAACATCTCTCCACGATGCCTGCAGTTCAGCCCTTTGGAATCTTGCTGATTGTTTCATGTATCAGGGGTGGGGGAACCTGCAGCCTCAAGGCCACATGTGGCTCTCTAGGTCCTCAAGAAATTCAGTCAAAGGGCAGCACTTGTGGTTTCCCAGCCTTGATCTAGCTCCTCCCTGCATCAGACAGGCAGATTTCCCACAGACACGTTGTCAAACTCACTCCTCAAGCTGTTCTATGAATTCAAGTCATCTGCCTGGCGTCTTAGACTATTGGTTACATTATTGGTGTATTAGATTATTGATTAAGGAATTGCTGACGTAATTACTGTCAATAAACTTTGAGGAATTTTGGCAAACATGAGTGGTGCCACTGGACTTGTTTTTCAAATACCTTGTTTTTCAAAATAAAGGAAAGAAGATTCATACTCAGACTTCAGGCCAGTGACCTTGCCATATATTTCTGGTAAAATTCAGTAATGGTTTATTGAAGGGACAGATATGATCCCTAAGAAAAGCTCTGATGGCTGAGACTATTTAGTTTTTTGTCTTTGTATCCAAAACACTGAGCACAGTGCTGGACAAATAGTTGGTATTTAATAAATGTTTATTGAATGAATGAAAAGAGGTTCCTTTTAGCCCTGGCCCTTCCTTCAAAGCTCAGCTCAAGTGCTGCTTCCTGCAGGGTGCCTTCCCTGATATTAGCGTCTAGAACTCACCTCCAGATTATTGTTATTTTGTATGTATTTTAACTATATGTGTATTTATTGTTTCCCTTGAGAGAATGTAAGCTCTTTGAGTACGGAGACTGCTTATTTTTAATCTTGGTATTCCCTTAAGTCCCAGGAATTTGATAAGTATACAACTGATAGATTGATTGTTCAGTTCATACCAGATTAACATAATTTTTAAAAAACTATTGATAGGATATTGCTTGCCTTCTCAATGAGGGGAGAGGGCAAGGAGGGAGGAAGACAATTTGGGGCCCAAAATTTTTTTAATTAATTAATTTTATTTATTTTCAGTGTTCTACAATCACTACCATATAACTTAGATTATTATTTTTCCCTCCTCACCCCCTACTTCCCTCCTCACCCCCTACTTCCCTCCTCCCTCCCTGAGATGGCATACAATTTTATATAGGTTCTACTTAAACATTCTTATTAAATACATTTTCACAATAGTCATGCTATGTAGAAGATTAAATTGAATAGGACAAATCATATAACAAACCAAAATGTAGTATACACACACAAAAATGATCTGCTACATTCTGCAATTGAATCCCATAGTTCTTTTTCTGGATATGGAAGGCATTTGCCTAAGAAGACCATTGGGAATTTTTTTTAAGTCCTTGCATTGCTATGAAATTTCAAGTCTACCAGAAAAACCTCTCACACACTATGGTCATTACTGGGCACAAAGTTCTCCTGCTTCTGCTCCTTTCACTCAGCATCAGATCATGTAAGTCTTTCCAGGCCTCTCTGAAGTCTTCCTGTTCATCCTTTCTTATAGCACAATAGTATTCCATTACATTCATATACCATAATTTATTCAGGCATTTCCCAATTGATGGGCATCCCCTTGATTTCCAGTTTTTGGCCACCACAAAGAGATCTGCTATAAATATTTTTGTACATCTGGGACCCTTTCCCAGTTTTATGATCTCTTGGGGATGCAGTCCTAGAAACAGTATTGCTGGTTCAAAGGGTGTGCATATTTTTGTAGCCATTTGGGCATAGTTCCTAATTGCTCTCCAGAAAGGTTAGATCAACTCATAGCTCCACCAACAATGTATTAGTGTTCCAACTCTCCTACATCCTCTCCAACATTTGTCATCTTCCTGTTCTGGCATGTTTGCCAATCTGATAGGTGTGATGTGATACCTCAGAGTTGTTTTGATTTGCATCTCTCTAATCAAAAGTGATTTAGAGCATTTTTCATGTGACTATAGATATCTTTCATTTCTTCCTCTGAAAATTGCCTGTTCATATCCTTTGACCATTTATCAATTGGGGAATGGAGACCAAAATTTAAAAAAAAATGAACAAAAATTGTTTTTACATATAACTGGGGAAAAGAAAATATTAAATATATATTTAAAAAGTGTTTGATAGGGGAATGCCATAGGTATCACATAGCTTAATTTCAAGTTGGCATCTGAAAAATCCTCTCATAATATTCTTGTATATATAAGATCATAGGACCATGTTGTCTTCTCTGATAAAATATAAACTCTTTGAGATCAGACTCTCCCATTTTTTATTATGTATGCCCAGCCCTTAACACAATGCCTGATAGGCACTTGATAAATGCTTGTTACTTGATTGTTTGGACAAGTATAGAAATGCATCCTGATTCACTAGGCCCAAAGAATGTTGATTAAGGGATTGCTATTAAACTGCAGGGAGTTCTCTAGAGGTGTATCATAGACTTCTGCCTTCATTTTTCTGTTCAACATTTTTATTAGTGTGTGAGAGAGAGCAGTGGGGGGAGAGAAAGGGAAAGGAAGAGGGGGAGAGGGAGAGAGAAGGAGAGAGGAATAGGAAGAAAGAAGAGAGGGAAGAAGGAGGGGGAGGAGAGAGAGAGAGACAGAGACAGAGACAGAGAGACAGAGAGAGAGACAGAGAGAGAGAGAGAGAATGCTGATTTTTCAGGCACTAGGTGAGTACTAGAGATACAATAAGAAAAGAAGACAAACTCTGCTCTCAAGGACCTTACATTCTAACAGGAGAAAGACAAGATGTCATACTGAGCAGATTTGTGAATTACAGTAACCTGGATGGGATAGCTAATACATTGTATGACGGAATTGAAAACTAAGGAGATCTTGGTAAGCTAAAATAATGGGCTGAAGATAAGTAGGTGAAATCCAATCAAAATAAGTTTAAAGCACTACACTGTGTTTTAAAAAAAAAATCAGCTAATACAAGTGCTTCCCTGGATGGGAATGAGTGGGAGATGTGGTAAGATGACAGTTTACATGGGAGGAAAAACCCTTAAGAGTTCTTGTTAATTGAAAGCTTGAGGTGAGTAAGGAATATGCTGTAACAGCCAAGAAAGATAACGATGTCTTGGATTGCCTTGATGACATGTACTATCCAGAACAGGCAGAGCCACAGTCCCTCTGTATGTTCTCTGCCCCTGTCAGGCCTTATCTGGAGTATCTACTTCTGAGTGCCACATATTAGAAGAGACATGGACAAGTGGAAATGCAGCCAGAGGAGGGTACCTCAAGTGATAAGAGGACTTGAAACTATGTCATATGAACATTAAATTAATTTAAAGAACTAGAGATGTTTAGTTGGGAGGAAAGAAGATTTAAGGCAGGATAGCTGTCTTCAAATATGTGAAGGCTTCTTGGCTTTCTTTCAAGAGAAAGAGGAATCAAAGTTACTTGGTCTGGACCTTGGAGGTAAAACCAGGGGTAAATGGAAATCATAAGCAACAATACTAGAGTTATCCTAGTTATCCTAGGGTGGGCTGCCTAGTGAATTCCCTACTGAAGTACAGACTGAATGATGACTTGTTTGGGATATTGTAGATGGGATTCAGAAGCTAGGTGATGCAGTGGACTGAGTGCTGGGTCAGGAGTCAGGAAGACTCATCTTCCTGAGTTTAAATCTGAGCTCAGACACTTAACTAGCTGTGTGACCCTGTGAAAGTCACTTCACTCAGTTTATCTCAGTTTCCTTATCTGTAAAATGAGCTGGAGAAGGAAGCGGCAAACCACTCCAACATCTTTGCTGAGAAAACCCCAGAAGAGGTCACAAAGTGTCAGACACAACTGAAAACAGCTGAACTGAATGTCTTTCAGGGATAATTGTGAAGATGGATGGAATACCAAATTATGAAATACTTTTGAGCTGTGGGTAGGGAAAAGTTCAACTGAGTACAAAATTATCATTTCGTTGTCATCTTTATTCAGGTGAACCTTGCTTTAAATAAGCGTGAGAAATGAAAAATCCAAATGCATAAAGTGGCTAGAAAGGGATTATTCACAATAGAAAATTATTCTTCCATTTGCACAAATACCCACCTTGGATTCCATAAATAATCAGTTCCACTACACTTAACATATGCTGTAGTTAAAAAAAAAAAGATTTACATATAACTTTTCAGGTTTACATCTATCACATCAAGCCACATGCCTAGCCAGTATGTTTCTAGCTACACAGTGATTTTCATAATTAAATTGAACAAACCTTTACGTGACATCTACTGTGTGTAGAACACTGTGCAACTCAGTGGTGGGGCTGGGGGCTGGGGGTGGGAAATTGGTGCCTTAATGGAACTCGAAGTCCAGAAGAGGGGCAAGACACAAACCCAGATGCCTATAACACAATTTTTATAATGTCTATCTCACTGAGTTCTTTCTTTTTAACACAATAACTAGCTCTCATTTGATTTACTTGCTATGGGCACATGACTTTAAAGATTCCTATAATAAAATACAATTAGCATATTAAAAACTGAGGAACTTTAGAGGTCACATGGTGCAACTCATACATTTTATAGATGAGAAGGCTGAGGCACAGAGACAGTGGCTACCCAGAACTAGATCCACCAGGTCTTCTGACTCCCACGTCCAGTAAGGCATACCCCCTCCTGTGTTTGACCTGCACATACTAAGTCAATCACGTGTGAACTACAGAAATGGATATTTTAGTGTTCCTTTTTAATCGTTACTATAATCCTTATTCTAGCCCAACATTAGATGATGAAAACGACATTCTATTTAAAAGCAAGGTGCATGCACATTTGAACATAGTCATTGTTCATATTTTCCAGGAAGGAAAGGGGAGCCATGTCGGGCACTGTGCTAAGTGCTTTACAAGGATTATCTTGCTTGATACTCACAACAACCCCATGAATCATGTGCTATTATGTCCCCATTTTAGAGCTGAGGCAGACAGAAGTTAAATGACTTTCCCAGGGTCACACAGCTAGTAAGTATCTGAGGCCAGGTCTTCCTGACTCACAGTCCATTGTCCCACCTGCCTACTTCCTAATAGCTTTTAAGCTCTAAAAGCTTCAAATAGCACTCCTACTTTTGGGACATTCTATAATTATACCAGAAATTGAATATGAACTGTGTAGAGTTAACAGACATACACCAGTGCAATTCATCTAGGAATTTATTGTGCATTTCCCAAGTGCAAAGCACTCTTCTAGATACTGCAGATAACAAAGACAAAAATGAAACAATCTTTCCTTCTAAGATCTTATATTCAACTTAGAGATAGGTTGTGGTGGGGAAAGGGCTACAGCATGTACTCAGATAGTAAACACAAGACAATGGGAGGATGGTTGTAGCAGCAACATATGCTGTAGTTAAAAACAAAGATTTACACATAACTTTTCAGGTTATTAACATTGAAAGATCTAGCAAGGCTTCACGAATGAAACTGCACACCTGATTTGATAGAAAGATCAGTCTGAGAGGTAGCCATGAGGAAGAAGTATATTCAAAGCATGAGAGATAATTTTTGCAAATTCTTGGAGGTGAGAGAATATTGAGTGTGAGGAACAGGTAGTTGTACGGTTTAATTAGAACCTGGATGCTAGAATATGTAAAGGAGGTAATGGAAAACAAGGCTAGAGAGGTAAGCTGGTGTCAGATTACGGAAGACCTTAAATGCCAGATTGAGAAATCTTTTATCCCAGAGGCAATAGGGAGCCACAGCAAGCTTTTGAGAATAATTTGCCCAAAGCTGTGTCTTAGGACAATTATCTTGGCAGCTGTATAGAAGACATATCAGAAAGGAGAGTGAGAGAGCGAGAGAGCGAGAGAGCGAGAGAGCGAGAGAGAGAGAGAGAGAGAGAGAGAGAGAGAGAGAGAGAGAGAGAGAGACAGAGACAGAGAGACAGAGAGACAGAGAGACAGACAGAGAGACAGAGAGACAGAGAGAGACAGAGAGAGAGAGAGAGAGAGAGAGAGAGAGAGAGAGAGAGAGAGAGAGAGAGAGAGAATTTTAAGTTTATTTTGAAGACTAATAGTTCCATGTGTAATCAAGAGTGCCTGAAATAGAATGATCCCTTAGTTTCTTCTTGAAAATTCTACCTATTCCTCTTCATCTCAGATTCTACCTGGTACAATAACTCTTCCTTGATCATCCAGCATGGAAATATTTATATCTCCTACAGAGTCTTATAGTGCTTATGCCTCTACCCCTCATAGAGTGTAGCATCTTCTATTGTACATACATCTGTACATCTATGTATGTACAGATTACCTTCCCATTATAAAGCAGAGAAGGATGAGAGAGAAATCCTTGGTTTGAAATATTCATTTTCTCCCTTCTACCTCCACGACTATACAGAATAAAAACAGAACTGTTGCTACCCCAAATTGGCATTTTGCATTAAGACCAGTTCTATAACTGAGAATGATGCAAGAACTAACCAATCAATATGATCAAACTACACTCTGACTTTGCTGAGCAGATGCCAAGACAAGGTATTCGTTTTTTGCCTCAAGATTTATTGAGTGGAAAGTAAGGTGCTGTACAAATATACGTTTAGGAGTACTACCTAGAAAATTACAACCCTAATGCACAGTGTAATGTAATGCAACTCAACTAATTTAACTAGCATTTTGCCATGGTGCATATTCTCCCACTGATGCAGTTTTCAATTCCTCTGTGACTCCGTAGATGGTCTTTCAGACAGTAAGCAAAAACTCTGTTACCTAGTGCTCAACCTTGTGATGAATTTGGCATTGTTCCTCAAGTGTGCTAAGTATTTAATAAATGCTTGTTGTCTTGACTCTGGATTTCTCCAAACATAACAAGACTGTTTCTTAGACAAAAGACATTTAGCGCATTCCTAGGTTCATACTCAAAAGTCATTCCATTAGGTCATCTCTGCACCATAAAGGTAAAAATATTTTTGTTTCAAATTTTCTCAGCATTTTGCAGTTTACTAAATACTTTTGATTAACCATTTACTAATGATTATTTCTGACAGTTTTTAGTGATAACTTTTGTTTATATAAAGCCTATGTATATATATTATATATACACATATATATATACACACAAAGCCCCATGTATCTGCTTCCCTTTTCCCCACAGAACCATCCCTTAAAATACAGATTTTTTAATAAAGAGAAAAGAAGGGAAAAGCCCATCAGAACTACCAATATATCAAAAAATTGGATGTTATAGGGTAATATTTCACACCCTTGGACCCCCTACCTTTGCAAAAGAGTACAGGCAAGTACTATTCTCTCTTCTGTGAGGGTGAGATTGTTTTTTAGCACTTTGCAGCACTCATCTTCTTTCTACTTACACTGATGTAGTAGTCACTGTGCTTATTGCTTTCCTAGCTCTGATTAACTGGCTTTGCATATGATTTTTTTAAAGGAATTGACAAAGACTCATGACTGAAAAAGCAGGTCACCCACCAGTCATGTAGTGAGATTGAAGGTTAAAAGATGAACCTCACAAATACTGCATTGAAATCCACAAGCCATCAAAAGAAACAGGGAAAGACAACCCTCCCCTGCCTTGGGTGCCTTCCTGAAGGATTTAATGAAACACATGGATGAGAATCACACAGGATGAGAAGGCAAAAGTGGGTTATGATCTAAACTGGTAAAGGCAGTAAGTACATAGACTGATGAAATAGCCTCATTAAAGTGTTAAATTAATTAAAAAGACATATTGCTTCTTTGATGTCAATGGCTGTCTCACTATTCATTCTAGTATTTTTTCCCTTGTATCAAGGAAGAGCGGGAGGATGGATGGTCACAGGGAACTTATATGTTACTGGAGTGGTCCCTAGGCCAAAAAAATTTGTAACCACAATGTTTCTCTCTTCTAGGCTACTGTTACCATCAAGCTGTGGAATATTCTTATTAATATAGCAGAAGCTTCCCTATGACCATGTCCAATGGGTCTAAATACTTTTAGAAACCATATAGTTGGACAAGTTGATCGCAAGAATTAAAAAATTCAAATTTTTGATTTAGAAAATATCTCAGTGGCTAGCTAGTCCTTCCCATATCAGAAAAGGAATCCCCACTTTAACATTTCTGGTAAGTGCTCACCCAGCCTCTGCTAGAAGACCTTTATGGAGGGAGAACCATAGACTTTTGACCCAACCCTTTCCACTTCTGGCTACTCACTTCAAGCCTAAATTTGCTTCTTTGTAGCTCTCATGCATTGCTCTTGGTTCCACCTTCTGGGGCTAAACAGAATTTCTGACAAGGCTAAACCTTCTTCTATATGACTGCCTTTCAAATACTTGAACACAACTATCATGTCACCTGTGAGTTTTCTCCAAAGCAACTTATCCTCATATGACAAAAGACTCTAAGTCCTTCACCAACCTTCTTGCCATCGTCTGCATTCCCAATGGCTTGTTGATATCCTTCCTAATCCATGACACCTAAAATTAACAGAGTACTTTAAAAGAATTCTGCCTAGGACAGAGCATAGAGGGACTATCACATCCTTATTCTTGGAGGTTGTGGCTCTTTTAATGAAGGCTGCATTAGCTTTTTTTTTTCTTTTGTCACATAACTCTGCTGGCTCACATTGAAATTGCAATTTGCTAACCCCTTCCTCACTAACATCATTTTCATATGACTGTCTTACCATGTGCCCGCCCCCCATATTACTTGTATAGGTGATTTTTTGAACCCAAAGTATGGCTTTATGTTTATTTGTGTTGGATTTCATCTTAGTAGTTTCAGCTTAATGCTCTAATCTAAGGATTGGCAAAGTATGACCTGCAGACAAAATATGGCCTATCTCCTGCTTTTAATTTTAGCAACAAATGTTGGAGGGAATGTGGGAAAATGTGACACTAATTCATTGCTAGTGGAACTGTGAAATGATCCAACCATTTTGGAGAGCAATCTGGAATTATGCCCAAAGAGTTATTAAACTGTCTATATATCCTTTGACCCAACAATACCACTTCTAGATCTATTTCCAAAGGTGATTAGAAAAAAAGGAAGAGAACCTATAAGTTCTAAATTATTTTTAGCAACTCTCTTTTTGGTGGCAAAGAACTGGAAATTGTGAGAATGCCCATCAATTGGTGAATGGCTTAACAAGTTGTGGTGTGATTGTGATGGAATATTACTGTGCTATAAAAAATGATGAGTTCAGTGATCTTAGAAAAACATAGATGGAATTGCATGAAATATTGAAGACTGAAATGAGCAGAATCAAGAGAAGATAGTATACGGTAACAGCAATATTGTTCTAAGAAGAAAACTAAGTTTTATTAGTAGATATACTTTGGATTTGTAGACAGAAAATTTGAAAGCAGGAAGGTCTTGGTTCAAGAGCCACCTCTAATATGTACAGTCTTCATGACAATGGACAAATCACTTAACTTCTCAATGTTCCAGATAGTCAAGGACTACAGGGTACAAAATGGCACTGACCTGCATTAGTAGAAGAAATTTCCTCATCAGGGAGTTTCCAACACCAACACTATCACAACTCTATCCATAAACCTAGTACTTACTATATGGCTTGAAACCAGCACTCTCACCTCCATCCATGTGATCTCATGTCATGAACAGCTTTCAAGATACTCAGAGGGAAGAATGAGAGGTTCCCTAATATGAAGAAATTCACAGTGATGTCCTCACTTCATCATTCACTTTCAGTGTACTATGACATATTGCAACTTACATGTCTTAGGCAAGTAGGTTTACAGGTTATATTATATAATTTTAGCTAAACTAAACTTCATGAAATGAACTAATGACCTCAAAAGGTTCTTGCATAGAAAATGCAGACTGAAGATAACAATATTATAATTCAAACATGTGCGATCAACAAGAAAATGGCAAAACTGACGTGTCTTATTCCTAGTACAAGCTTTTCATGAATCATATTATAAGGCAAAAACAAAGATGATCTAATCAGATCTGACAAAAACTCAGATCAGGAGAGACCATTAAAATCCTTGGTATCACAAAGTCATAATCTGATGGCAATGTGCTTGAAAGACTTGTTAGACTTAAAGATGTTATGAATTTTTCTTTTATAAAAAGACAAATGTTTCAGATTTACTGACCTTTTCTGGGGTGACAAGGGACTGTTAGTAATAGGTTGCCTAGAAGGTATTTTCAATAAAATAAGCATACTTCATCTGTCCCTTCAAAGTAAAGGTTACATTTTAACAGTGAAGGATAAATTAACTTCTTTTCAAAAAGAATCTCATGGTATGGAGAAAGAATTTTGAAAATGGATGTTGGGAAATATTTCCATTGTTAAGTGGTTTCTGTTGCTGAGAATGATATGAATGTGATCTTTAAAAACTCTCATACTTGCCACCTAAAAAATACTTGGAAGCTTAATTTTCAAGCTGGACTAAAAAAGTCCAAATAAAGAGTATCGGTGGGTTTTGAAACCATTTATTATTGAACTTTGGAAGACCCCCTTCAGAATCACAGTACCTTTCTGAGATGCTAGAGAATCCTTGGACTAGACTGGTTGAAGACATTCAGAAGAGGTCAGTTTATTAGTGGAGCAGTAAAGGGAGGTTCCAATGGTCTTGAAGAAAGAGTTTCCATCCATGTTTTGTGGTCCCAAATAGGAAGGTGGAGAGGCTAGAATGAGATGTAAGTAGATGAGTGTGTAGACCAGAGCGTAAGAAAAGAGTAAATGAGCATGAGCTAGAAGTGGACTGGAACTGAGGATGGACCAAACTGGCAACTGCGGCTTTTGGGGAGAGTGAAGACCAATCAACAGAACCTTCACTTCCCTGGTTGTGCCACAACATTTAGAGACATTTTTTAATCTAGAGTTTAAATCTCTATCTCTTTCTTCAAAAATTTCTCAGACTGACTGAAAGTGGGCTAGAGGAGACTAGCTATGAGACCCATAGTTGGCCTTTACAGCTTGTTTGTATGTTTATCTGCACATTTGTGTTACTTAATATTGTTATTAAATTACATGGCCATTGACAATGTTTTTGTATAAGCTTTTGTATAAGTATTTTGTGGTTTGAGATTGAAAGAAGGGACACTACTCCACAAAAGAAGAGATTTCCTGGTTTTACTTAAGTAGGTGTTGAGCTAATGAGAGAATTCTGCAACTGGTGTAATTTCTGAGAATATTCTGGAGCATACTCTCTTGACTGCCTCTGAACCTGGAAGGTACAGAATTGAAGAGCCAGTAGCAGAAAAATGATGGGATTTGATATTGTTGTCCCTGTGTGTACCTGAAAGATTCTATCACATACCTCCTGTTCCATAACAATTATCATGAAAAAGATAAAAGTGCTGCGCCTTCTGATTAGTTTGTAAGAACAATGGATCAACATAAGAAAAGTTGGAAATTTAAACAACAAAAACTTTGCATAATCGGTCTGATTGATGTTTCTTGCACAGATGTCTCCATGTCCTGACTCTGTACATTTTCCCTGGCTATTTCCCATGCTTGGAATTCTCTCTCCTTATCTCCACCTCTTAGCTTTCCTGGCTTCCTTCAAGTTTCAGCTAAATCCCCTCTTCTGCAAGAAGTCTTTCTTGGTCTCCCCTGATGCTAGTGCCTTTCCTCAGAGATTATCTCATTTTTCCTGTATATATCTCATTGGTACCTGGTTGTTTGCATCTTGTCTCCCCCACTAGATTGTGAACTCCTTGAGAACAGGGTCTGTGTTTATCATTCTTTGTAGCCCCACTATAGTAAGTATTTATTGACTTGGTTAGTAATTGTGGCTAAAGATGCTTTTCCATGTGCATCTATGTATCTTTGAGGGATACAGTAATTATTAGGGCAAGTCAAGAAGATACTAGAGGCTCTGCTTTTGGTGAGGGAGAGAGAGTTACAAAAGATGTCTTCATATTAAAATTGCCCATCACTTCTCTCACCAACTGAGGGTAGCTAGGTGGCACAGTAAATAGAGCTTGAGGTCTTTTTTGTGATTTCAAATCCAGCCTCAGATACTGACCTAGCTGTGTGACTCTGGGCAAGTCACTTCACCCTCTTTGCCTCAGTTTCCTCATTTGTAAAATGAATTGGAGAAGGAAACGGCAAATCACTCCAGTATCTTTGCCAAAAAAATCCCAAGTGGGGTCATGAAGAGTCTGACACAACTGAAATAACTGAACAGCTAAACCTTCACCAACTGTTTCTACGGCAGATTTGTTATCAATTTTCTGAAATCCTCATTGATTTCCTCTTTCTGTCCAGGTGGTTTGTAACATACATTGATGACAAAATACCATCTTTTGTTACATATACATTTGTCTTCACCCAAATGCTCTCCACCATGCTTCTCCATTTGAGTTCATGGATTTCCTCGCATAAGTATGTGCTTTTAATATGAAATGCTACTTCATAACTCTTTCCCTCCAGACTTAGTGGGTTTTATCCAAAAGTGTGTTGATAAATGTTTAACAACAAACTCCCTGGAGAAAAATATATATGAGATATGCTTTTAAATTTGATCTTCATGATTAACTTTTTATCAATTAGTTTCTTAAATCTAGATCATCAACAAAACAATAAATCAAGCCCTGATATGTAGCATTTGCTGATTTTCAAGATGTAAGTGCTCACCCTGAAATTTTAGCAGAGAAAGTTTGAGCTGACTCGAGGACACCCCTGGTTGCATTCCCCCAGAACTCAGCGATTCTTGTGAGGCCAGATGTTCCTACTTACATGAAGACCTCTAGCTCCTCTTGCTTGCTGCCTAAATTTGAACATTTGTGCTTAAACATCTGATGCCATGAGTTTTACTCCAGTGAGGATATGTTTGTTATGATTAACCAGCTAGGTGGTGTGGTGGTCATCAAGGTCATCACTTGATATCAGGAAGACCTGAGTGTGAAAATGGTCTCAGACACTTACGAGCTGTGTGAAGTCACTAAACTTGTCCCAGACTCAGTATCCTGATATGCAAACTGAGGATAACAAGAATACCTTCCTCACAGGGTTATTGTGAGGATCAAACATACACACACACACACACACACACACACACACACACACACATGCACGTAAGAGCCATTTGCAAATATAAATGACTTTTAAACTATTTTATATTTTTCAAATATAAATAGTATAAAAATATTATTATTATTATTAAAATGAAGTTTGCCTTTGCTGGGCCCCTCTTGGGGATACCTGAGCTTTTTGCCAAACCCATTAAAAAGAAAGCCAATGTTCTCCCTGGGTACTCCTGGCCTAGACTTTGTCTCTCTGTGTTGGTTCACCATTGCGATTATTGTGCCTCATCCAGCGGCACACTGCTCTGTGTTTGAGGCCTTACAGGGTGATTGGGGCAGCAGCTGCCTAGGGAAGGAGAAACAGGATGCCTGTCTGCCAAGGCGGGATGAATGGAGGTGGTGCAGAGTTTCAAAGGATTAAGACACAAAACCAAACAAACCCCACCCCACAACAACACCACTTCTCCAGTAAACTTTAACGAACTAATGCCGCCTGGAATTAGGTTGTCTTTGTATATGCAGGCACCATGGTAAGCCTCTTTTTTTTCCCCCAGAAGGATTTTATTCTTGCACAAGCCTTGGCAAATTGGAGCCCAGGAATAAGGTTCTGCCCCTGAGCTCAGTAAGGGTGAAATACAGAAATTAGCTGATCCTGGAACATTTAAATAGGAGGCTGCATGGAACACTGGGAAGAATTCTAGCTTTGGCATTACAGTTTAAATCTTACCTCTTATATTTATTATCTGTATGACCTTGAGCAAGTCACCTAAATCCCTAGCATTTCACTTCTCTTCCCTATAGAATTAGAGAAATGGTTTCTTTTAACACTAGAATATGTTTTTTAAAAATGATAAATGTTTTTGATTTCTTGTTTTATATATCTCTAGTATTTCTCCCAGTTTCTTTCCCTTTCTGTACCAGACAACTATTTTATATAAAAACAATGTTTTTTTAAATTATTAATTAATTTACTTTAAGTTTTCAACATTAATTTCCACAAAATTTTGAGTTCCAAATTTTCTCCCCATCTCTCCCCTCCCCTCGCTCCAAAATATCAAGCATTCTGATGACCCCTTCCACCAATCTTCCCTCCCTTCTAACATCCCTCCCTTCCCTTATCCCCTTCTCTTTTGTTCTGTAGGACAAGATAAATTTCTATACCTCATTACTTGCATTTCTTATTTCTCAGTTGTATGCAGGAGCACTACTCAACATTTGTTCCTAAACCTTTGAGTTCCAACTTCTCTTCCTTCCTCCCTCCCCACCCATCCCCACTGAGAAGGCAAACAATTCAATAAAGGCTATATATGAATAGTTTTGCAAATGACTTCCATAATAGTCATGTTGTGTAAGACTAACTATATTTCCCTCCATCCTATCCTGCCCCCCATTCCTTCTGTTCTCTCTTTTGACCTTGTCCCTCCCCAAGAGTGTTTACTTCTAATTGCTCCTTCCTCCCATTTTTCCTCCCTTCCATCATACCCCCCACCCCGTTTATCTCCTTTTCCCCTACTTTCCTGTATTGTAAGATGGGTTTTCATACCAAATTGAGTGTGAATGTTATTCCTTCCTTGAGCCAAATGTGATGAGAGTAAGCTTCACTTTTTCCCTCTCACCTCCTCCCTTTTCCCCTCCATTGAAAAGACTTTTTCTTGCCTCTTTTATGAGAGATAATTTGCCCCATTCTATTTCTCCCTTTCTCCTCCCAATATATTCCTCTCTCACCCCTTCATTTTATTTTTTAGATATGATCCCTTCCTATTCAACTCACCCTGTGCTCTTTATCTCTTTCTTTCTCTATGTGTGTGTATGTGTGTAATCCCACCAAGTACCCAGATACTGAGAAAAGTTTTAAGAGTTACAAATGTTATCTTTCTATGTAGAAATGTAAACAGTTTGACTTTAGTAAGTGCCTTCTGATTTCTCTTTCCTGTTTACCTTTTCTTACTTCTCTTGATTCTTGTGTTTGAAAGTTAAGTTTTCTTTTCAGCTCTGGTCTTTTCATCAAGAATGCTTGAAAGTCTTCTATTTCATTGAAGAGTCATCTTTTCCCTTCAAGTATTATACTCAGTTTTGCTGGATAGGTGATTCTTGATTTTAATCCTAATTCCTTTGACTTCTGGAATATCATATTCCATGCCCTTTGATCCCTTAATGTAGAAGATGTTAGATCTTGTGTTATCCTGATTGTACTTCCACAATACTCTAATTGTTTCTTTCTAGCTGCTTGCAATATTTTCTCCTTCACCTGGTAACTGGAATTTGACTACAATGTTCTTAGGAGTTTCTCTTTTTGGATCTCTTTCAGGAGATGATCAGTGGATTCTTTCAATATTTATTTTGCCCTCTGGTTAAAAACAACGTTTTTAAGGAAAAAAAGGAAGAAGAAATTTTTCTCAGCAAAATCAATCAATCTATTGAAAAAGTCCAAACATATATGCCCTGTATCATGCCAGTGGACCTCCTGCCTCTTCATGACTCTTCTTTGGGGCCATGTTTATTCTGTGTAATTTCACAACATTCCCTTTTGATTGTTTTGTGACTGTTTGTGGTCATTTACATCATTGTTGTTCTTGTGTATATTGTTTTTCTGGATCTACCTATACTGCTTCACACCAGATTATATAAATCTTTCCATGCTTCTGTTTTCATCATATTCTTCATTTCTTATTGTACAGTAATGTTCTATTACATTCCTATACCATAATATGTTTAACCATTCCTCAATCAATGGACATCTCTTTTGTTTCCAATTCTTTGATCCTCCAAAAAAGGCTGCTATGAATATTTTGGTGTATATGGGAACCTTCTTCCTACTAATAACCTCCTTGGACATATATCTAGTAACAAAATCTCTCAGTTGAAGAGTATTGATTGTTTTAGTTATTTTGTTCAATTTCAAATTGCTTTCCCAAATGGTTGCACTGATTCAGAGTTCCACCAACAATGCACTTATATTCCCACAACCCCTCTAACATTGATCTTTCCCATCTTCTGTAACCTTAACCAATTTTCTGGATATTAGATGAAACCTCAGGATGGTTTTGATTTTCATTTCTTTTTATTTGTGATTTAGAGAATTCCTTTATATGGTTGTTAATAGCTTGTGATTCTTCTTCTGAGAACTATTTATAGAATAAACGTTCTTAATTTTTTGTGTGTATTATGGACCTATTTGGAAGGAAAAGTGAAGCTTATGAACCCTTTCTCAGAATGATTTTTTAAAAAAAATTCATAATTGAATATAAGGCTAAACTTCAATTAGATGTTATCGAAAATAAAGATTTTTTTTCACATCCAACTTTAGATATTCCCTGAAATCTATTTATAGACTTTTTTGGAATCTATGGGAATCTATTAAGAACCATTGCTTTCAATATATGATCCAATTTTATGTGTGGACTGTGCAATTTTGGTAACATTTATCTAATTTATCAAATACAGGATTTTTGTTTCAGAGAACATTTGGAGCTTCCCCATCACTCTGTTTCAACCAAATTGGCTAATTAGTTACCCTTCACATTTGACACTACAATACTAGACAAAAAAATCTAGGCCTTTTACTGATTATTGTCACTCATGCCTGAAATAAACTTTCTCCTTACCTGCTCTCTTAGAATTCTTAGCTTTGTTCAAAGTTCAGTTTAGGGGCCATCTCTGACACAGAACTTTTATTCAACTACCTACTTACTAGTATTCTCTCTACTTCCTCTAGTTATGTTGTATGTATTTATCTGATTGCCAACTCTTGAGGGCAGGGGCTATTTATTTTAGTGTCTTAGCCTAGCACTTAAAGGATGTAATCTCAGTACAAGTTTGTTGGATTGGATTGGATTGGATTGGGTTGGTAGTGTTGGGTTGGGTTGGGTTGGATTGGGTTGGGTAGTGTTGGGTTGGATTGGGTTAGGTTGAAATTCTCCACCCTTCATCTAGCAAAAGGACAGGAGGCAAAAGAACATAAGTTACATTTTGGTAGATAACACTCATTGAACCATGGAAGTACAATATTGGAAAGAGAAAATTAGAGAATGACATCTTTCACATTTTGTCAGGTACCATTTGAAATTTTCAATAACCATTGCTGACATTTACTTAGCACTTTAAAGTTTTCAAAGAACTTTTTAACATTATCTTACTTGAAATTTGTAGCAGCCTATGGGGAAGACACTCTAAGTATTATTATCCTTATTTTATAGATGAGGAAACCGAGGCTTAGGGAAGCTATATAGCATGGTCATATAACAAGGGGAAGTTTAATATGGGAAGAAAAGCACTGAAATGGGAAGCAGGAGACCAAGATGCCATCTACTTCTACATAACAGTGACCATAGACTACTTATGTATCATCTCTGGGCCTCAGCTTCTTCAACTGAAGATGGATGGATGGATAGATAGATAGATATATAGATAGATAGACAGACAGACAGACAGACAGACAGACAGACAGACAGACAGACAGACAGACAGATAGATAGATAGATAGATAGATAGATAGATAGATAGATAGATAGATAGATAGATAGATAGATAGATAGATAGATGTATCTGTCCATTGTTCTTGAAGAGGACCATGACATCAGGAAGATGATGACATGACTTTGATTTAAGTGAGAGAAGGCTGATAGATAATAAACAGATGGATGGATGGATAGATAGATAGATAGATATGTAGACAGACAGGCAAAAAGACAGACAGATAGATAGACAAAACATTTAATGAAACACATAGTGCCTACTATATGCTAAGAACTGTAATAGGCCCTGGGTATACAAATACAATCAACAAGCCACTCCTTGCCCTCAAGGAGATTGTATTTCAAAGTGGAAAGACAACATTTAGTAGCTGTAAAGGGTTGGGTATGACATGGTAGTGTGGTTTGGAGATGGCCAGGAAGTAGTTGGAAATTATATGGTATGGAAGCAGGGACATACTGGCAAATACTTAACAACTGGCTCTTGGCTGGGTGGGTGGGTGGTGGGGCTGGGGATGGGGGTGGGGGAAGGAAAAGACACACTTTAAAGTTTAATCAGCATTATTACCATTTTCTCCATCACTTTCTTAAGTCTAGATAGTCAATAAAGGGATAAATCAAACCATGATTTGTAGTTTGCTGACTCACACTGAACATTTAATAATTGGCTTGTGAGAACCAGTTGGAACTGACTCCAGTACACCCTTGATTGGAAGCCTACCTGAAGGAAAAATGAGCTTCAGCCTCACCTATTTGAGCCCCATTGTCCGAGGGGTGAAGTCCAGGGTCTAGTGATGAGAAGACATGAATGATGGCCTTCATTGGTTCTTTTAATATTTTATGGATGCCAGTGTATTCACTGTACAGTAGTTATCCCTCACTCTCATTTCATAGCTGTACAACTTCCTTCTGGGGGCATGAATATGTTCTTGCTCGTGTCTGTCATGCCACTCTTCACATGTGAAGTTGTAGTAATATGCTATAACCTGCTTATACCAATTATACATCATTTCATTGCCTGATGAGTCACTTTCAATTTTGATTCTTTAGAGATTAGAGTGCTGCATGATTCACAGATACTGTCATAATACCAATGAGGCGATGTCTATTTTTGAATTATCTTAAGTTAATGGTTAATTCACGCCAGAATCACAGGGATGATTTTTTAAATGAGATTCTTGTGTCAATGAGCTATCTGGAATCATTAAAAGCATTGAATAATTTCCATGTTCCAGCTCATTGTTCATCCATCATGCCTATCCAAAAGAGAAATACTTTTAGACTAATTAAATGAGCCCCCATCCAACTGCATCTCATAGTATGGGTAATATATGTTTTTCATCCACTTTGTTTTTCCCATGTGCATCATTGCATGTTTGGAACAATATTGGAAGAACAACAACAATAATAAAGAATAATAATCATTCAAAGACTATTTATTGTGCAGTTAGTGTGTAGACCTATACTAATACAGAAGTATAAGGCATGATCAGGAGAGTTTACCATCTAAATAGGGAGACAAAACTAGCATTTGTAAAACAAGGAAAGAACAAAACAATATTTAATCATTGGTATTGTGCAATACAATTCAGAGAATGGTGGGATCATTATGGGATAAGGTCATAAAGGAAGCTTCATGAGTTTACATTTTGAGTAGAGGCCAGGTAACTATTTGACAGTATTTACATTTTGTTTGAAGATTGGACTAGATGGCTTCTGAGGTCTCTTACAACTTAAAGATTCTATGAAACTATGTTCTATGATTCATAGAATATGATTCTGAGGTTCCATCTTGAATTGTGGAGATTGATTGGGAAATATTTTCCATTGCACCTTCCATTGTCAATGAGAAAAGTATAATTAAGACAAAATTAAAAAATAGCAGAAACTATAACCTAGATAGAAGAAGCAAAAATTAAGTTAGATAAGGACATTATTAAATCTAGAGATACTAAGTAATTCTTTTAAAAGTTGGTGGTACATTCAACTGCTAAGCATTTGCCCCAAAGAGATCAGACAGAAAGAAAGATCTCATATATACTAAAATATTTGTGCATGAGTGTGTGTGTGTGTGTGTGTGTGTGTGTGTGTATAATAAAAGAACTGCAAACAAAACTGATATCCATTGATGGGCAAATGATTAAACAGGTTATAGAACATGAATATATTGTAATATTAAGACATTGTAAGGAATGAGAAGTATAAAGAATTCAAAGAAGCATGGGAAAATATGTAAGCTGATAATGAAATATTTAGAATTAGGAAGAGGAAGGAGAATGGGGAAAGGAACAAACAAAAATTAAGCACCTATCATGTGCCAGACACATAATATTATCTCATTTGATCCTTACAACAACCCTGTAAGGTGTGTACTATTATGAGCCCAATTTTACATTTGAGGAAAATGAAGCAGACAGAGGGTAAGTGCCCTGTCCAAGGTCACACAGCTAGTAAGTGTCTGATGACTGCTGCACAGGGTATATACTCAGGAGTACTGGAAGATAAATTGGTGGGTTGTGACTTGCTTATGGTAAGCTACAAATGCCAAGCTGAGTGGTTCAGACTTGACTTGCCAGCAGTTAGGGAATCATTCAAGGTTTTTGAGTAACAGATAGATGTGATTTGGGGGATCTTCAATGACAATTAACATGGCATTAGTATGTATGATGCACTGGAGGAGAAGCACAGAGGAAGATTATTAAAGTCAAAGGCTAAGGTTGTTGTTCTTTGTCCTTCATTCTCAAAGAGGACCATGACATCAGGGAGGTGATGCCATGACTTGCAAGTGAATCAGATTTAAGTGAGGGAGGGCAGTGCAAGGTCACCAGCCTCACTTTCTCCTTTGGAGCTATCTGGGTCCAGTATCAAGAAATAGATCAGTATATCTGGAGATGACCCTGGAGACAGTGAGTGTCCTTGGACTTTTTAAGCTAAGGTCTTTCCCAGGTCTCAGTCTGACTAAGGCAATGCTCATTCATTGATCAAAGCTAGATAAGAAATGAGGCAAAGAATGACTTCTTTTACCTAGTTAAAAAAAGGCGGAAGGTGAGAAAGAGCATGAACTGCAACAACATCATGGGGAAAGGAGGAAATGGACAGGAGAGATGACCTGTAGCATAGTAAATAGAGAGTTGGCCTTGGACCAAAGAGAGCTGGATTCAAGTCTCACCTCTAGAATATACGTGGCTGTATGATCCTGTGCAAGTAACTTAACTTTAAGTGCTCTTGATTATTCTCTAAGACTATAAGTTTCAGAGAGGGAGCTTACCTGCATATGTAGAGGAGTTTTCTTTATCCAGGAGTTCTCTAGATCAGTGAAATCACTGGTCCAGTTTCTATCCTTAGTTCAAAAAAGAAACCAATCAAAGGAGGAGACTTAATAAGTGACTAAATAGGAATAAAGGAGAGTCAATGATGTCAATATTTATGAGTTACAGATTCTTGGAATTATGAGTTACTTGGAGAATTATAGAACCAGATCAGTCAGGCTAGGAGGCACACTCTATTTTCAGCAAACTGAGTTTGAGGAAACAGCAGAATTTCCAAGTGAAGATGTTCAACATGTATTTGAAAATGTTGAACCATAGTGCAGGATTTGGGATTACGTACTAATATAAAATAATACAGGACAAGAGTACAACAAGTATTAAACACCTACTATGTGCAGAGTGATAGGAACAGGAAGAGCTACAAAGTTTGCAGAAACTATCCTCTCAGAGTTCATTGACATACCAACAGAAAGAGTCACCGTATGACAAAATTATATTCTAAGTGTATGGCAGGATGCTAAAGGATATGTGACAAGAAGCTTGGGGAGGAAGGTCAGTATAGCATCTGATGCAAGGCAGAAATTAATTATTCAGACATTAACGTGACACAGAGAACATAAAAAGGACAAAGAAATCGATCTGGTTTCCAATACTTGGGGAATGTTTTGAGGAGCAGTAAGTCTTTGAGCTGTGTTTTAAATGATAGCTCTGATTTTAGATAGCCCTTCGTAAAGGTGGGAGGCTATCATAGGTTGAAAAATATGTGGGCCAAATCTTGGAGGCAGAACAAAGCACCCTATGTTCAGAGGACATCGAGGGCCAAGCTGGTAAAAGCTGAAGGTTCATTTTGGCGAACAGTGGGAGGTAAGCTACATAGCTAAGGAAGGGCTAGAAACTGGAGGGCACAGCTCCATGAAGACCAGGGTGACCGATAAAGGTTCTTTAATCAGTCATTCATTTGTTCATTCATTCTTTGAACAAGTATTTATTGAATGCAGGGCACTGCGGGGGTTACAAAGATGAAGGACACAGTCCCTACCCCCCTGGTGTATCGTGGGAGAGAAAGATGTGCATAACTAGCAATAATTCAACGCAAGGGTAATAAGCTTCTCCCCCACTTCTAGAAAAAGTACAAAATGTTACCCTACAAGTTACTGGGAACATGCCTGATTGCTTTCAGGGCTGGGCACAGTGGGGTGGGGCTGAGCAGGATGTCCCTAATTCAAGGCGCTATCTGGCCAGGAAGTTCATCCTTAAGTATGATGGGGAGAGAAACATCAGTGAGAACTAAATACCAAGGGAGGGACCAACTCAGGGAATCAGGGGGTTCCACCTTCCAGACCAGACTTATTTGGTTTGGTTTTATTTTTCCAGGTTTTTTGATGATAGGGGCAAAGGAGAGTCAGGATCCTAGAAGGAATATAGAATCACAGAATGAGAGAGACAGAGAAGAGATACAGAGACAGAGAGGGAAAGAGACAGAGAGAAAGAGAAAAGCAGAGGAAAGAGAAAGGCAAAGGAGAGATAGAAAGACAGAGATATTTTTGCCCTTGAGAGAGAAAAATCTAATTTACCAGTCTAGGGTCAATGAACCATGGGAAATACAACAGTGAGGAGGGAGTCTGAGGATTTTTGTTTGTTTGCTTGTTTTCCCAGGGATTGCTGGGAGTCAAGAACCTCTCAAGACCTCTTTCTCTTCTCAGGGCTGCTGATCCTCAGAAGGCATTGACACTTGGAGATATCCTACCCTGATGGTTCCCTCCCCAAAACTATTGTATTTTTAAGGGGTAAAAGTGCAGTGTAACACAAAGGGCACTGGATATCAGGAGTCCTGTGTTCTAGTCCTGTCTGCCACATACTAGACATAGGACTGTGATTAATTCACTTAATCTGTCCAGAACTCTGTTCCCTCACACGAAACCATGGACAATGATCCTTGAAGAGCTCACAAGGTAAAAAATCAAATTAATTAAATAATGGATGCTGAAGCATTTAAAAACCTACAAAGTGATTCATTATGCACATGCAAAGTATTATTGTTTTTCATGATGTTAGGAAGAGTTGGTTCAACTCAACCATGTTCAATTCTTCCCAAGAAACATTTTCCTCATTATACAGATGATGTAATGAAGGCTCGGTGAAATTAAATTATTAATAAATCAGTCCACAGGCACTGTGTTAAGCAACTGACATACAAAAACAAAGTAGTTGTTTTGCCAACCCCTACTCAAAAGGAGTTTACATTCTGATGGGGGAGGGAGAGATATACACATATAAGTATAATGTATATAATGTAATGACAATCCAAAAGAATGAGTCTCTGAAGGTGGGAATTTTTGAAACTTTGACAAATCAGTAGGGAAGATATTTGGGGACCTAGGAACTTTCTGGCTCCCCTAAAATCCTACCACTTGGCAACTTTACCTATTATAGGGCTGTCTATATGTGCTGCAATCAAAGATGGATGATTTGTTTTTAGAGTAAAGATATCAGCCAACCTTCAGTGCTGGCCTACTTCTACCATCTGCCTCCTTCATGCCTATTTATGTGCTGCTGAGTGAAGCTGGAGAAAATCATGACTGGGTCCATTATAAACGAATGTTATAGAAACTCAACTGGACCCTCACTGAAGCAAGGCAGCTATTCTACTCTTAAATAATGGATTCTATTTTCTACAGCTACTGTTTTAACTATCCTCTTTTCTCCTCAAACCTCTCACTACACCCCCTTTATCACTTCTTTGCTAAGAACCTTAGATCATTCTTCACTGAAGAAAATTGAGGCCATTGGCTTAGAGTTCCCTTTTTTATCTCATATCACTTGGACATCTTCCTCCACTGCCTCTGACTTTGTTGTTTGTTACTGTTCACCCTTCATTTTCAAAAAAGACCGATGACTTATGCATCAAATGAAAGAAGGGTCCATCTTCTTGCCAAAGTCAACCTTGCTACAACACACCCTTCCTTGATCTCTCCTACCATCTATTCCAATACATTGCTCCCACTATTATCTCCACACTTACTAATCTGCATTCTTTCCATGTCTATTATATCCTTGCTTGATGCCTAAACCATGTCCATGTCTCCCTCATCCTTAAAAAAAAAAAAAGGCAAAAATCCTTCACTTAAACCAACTATCCCCACTAGATATTGTCATATAGTTTTCCTCCTTTCTTTTGGCCTATATTTCTTAGCTAAACTCTGACAAAGCTGTCTGTGCTAGTGGCCTCTGTTTCCTTTCTTTACATTCTTTTCATAACCCTCTGCAGTCTGGCTTCCGAATTGAATATTCAACTGAAACCAACATCTCTAAAGTTGTCAGATCTTTCGTAATTGCTAAATCTAATGGCCTTTTCCTAGTCCTCTACTTTCTTTTCCCTCTTTACGGAGTTTGAAACTGTTGATCATTCTCTTTTGGACATTTTCTCCATTCTAGGTTTTTAGGATATCATTCTTTCCTCGTTTTCCTCCTATCTTTCTGATTCTTCCTTCTTAAACTCTTTTGCTGGATCTTCATTGATGTCACATCCACTACCCACAGGTGTCTCCCTAGACTCTGTCTGGGACCCTTTTCTCTTTTCCCTCTACACTATTTTCCCTATGATCCCTTGAACCCAAGGGTTCAATTATCTTCTTTATGCATATGATTCTGATATCTTATATTCATCTCTGGTCTCCCATGGACTCCAGTCCTATATCACCATTTTTCTTTTGGATATCTTCAAATGTATGTTTTATAGGCATCTCAACCTGAACATGTTCAAAACAAAACTCGTTATTGCCTACCTCAACCCTTTCCTCATACTGGACTCCTCATCACCCAACTCGGTGCTTTTGTACTGGCCATCCCCCGTGCATGGAATAGTTATCTTCCTTAACTCTGCCTCTTAGCTTCTCTGACTTTGCTCAAGACTTTGCTCAAACTCATCTGCAGGAGGTCTTTTCTGGTCTCTCTAATTCCCTTGCTTCCCATTTGAGATTATCTTCTTTCTACTCTGTATACTTACTTACATGTACCTAATTATTTTCATGTTTGTTTCCTCCATTAAGATATGAGCTCCTTGAGGGTAAGACTTTTTTTGCCTGGCTTTGTATCCTTTACTGCTTAGCAGAGTTCCTGGCATGTAGTAAGCACTTAAATGCTTATTAACTGATGGCCTGATCTATAAGAAGACTTACTAGCTCTTTGGAATTTGCAGCTGGTCTCCTAAAATAATCTTAGAAGGGACCAGCTTCTAAGCAGACATTTACTCTCCACTTCCCATTGGTGTTCCCCCCACCCCACACATACATTAAGAGACCCAAGAAGTTAAATCTTGTGCACCAAGGAAATTTAATCCTTTATTTTATTTCCTGATGTCTCAGAGCCACCTACTTTGTCATTTTGTTCCCACCTATTCTTTCTTTTGGTAATAAAGAAGAAACTATACTTCTCTATTCTCTACTGAAGGGAAATATTTTTAAAAAAAACCAAACCCTTTCCTACCCATAGAAATTCTCCCATCAGCATTGAACAAATCAACAAACATTTATTATGAACCTCCTGTGCACTGTAGGAGTACAGAAATAAAATATAACCATGTCCTTTTCCTCAATCAACTTACTCAATAGGGACACAAACACAATTTGATTGGTATCAAGAGAAATATGAAGAGAGAGAGATGACTGACTATGAGCTGTGGTGATCAGAGAATGTTTCGTAGGGGAAATGACATATGAGTTTGGGAAGAGAAAAACTTCAACTGATAGAGATATGTGTTGAGTAACTACCAAGCAGGTGGACAAAAGGGTACAGATCAAGATAGGGTATAGTAGTCTATTTTGGCTGAAATATGATATGTATGAAAGGAACTAGGAGGAAATAAGTCTGAAAAGGTAAAATAGAGTCAGTTCAGAGCTAGACTAGACTTTCAGTATTAGGCTAAGGAATCTGTATTTTATTATGTGATCAATGGAGAAAAACTGAAGATCTTTGGTCATGAGCTTAATATGATCAGAGACAAGCATTAAATAGATTGCTTTGCCAACTATAGGAAGAACAGAATGAGGAGGGGAAGAACTGGACATAGGGAGACCAGTGAGGGAGCTGTTATAGTGTCCCAGATGAGAGATACTGAAGACTTGAATTAGCATGGGAGTAATTGGAGAAGAGGAAATGGATGTGAAGGTCATTGTCTGGGCAGAAGTCACAAGACTTGGTAACTAATTGGATGTTGGGCGTGAAGGAAGGGGTGATGGATAGGGGAGAACAAAGAGTTTTCCAGAATTGCATAATTATGTTGCCTGAACAAATCTAACTGTAAGTCAATGTAGAGAGCCGGTACTGATGGAGTCCTGAATATGAGGTACTTCAGACTTGTACTAGCTTAAAGACTGAGGTTCTTAGGGTTGGCGCACCATCCTACTCCTGATAGGTAAAGATGAGATTGTGCTGACCCTGATTGTGTACCCTGAGGTTATTACGCAGAAGGAACGAAGACATGGAAGTAAAAGATGTAAACTAAAATGTTCTCATGGAATAACCTTTCTTGCTTGCTTAAGAGAGTATATAAACTTGACCCACAGATCAATAAATCAGTTATGTACCAGTCATGTACAGATGGTACTGGCTCACCCAGCCCCTGCTGCTGTTATCTCTTTCTTTTCTTTAACCACCATGCCTTGCTGGCAAGTCAATTAGGCAAGTTTCAAATAGTATTGGACTGTCTATGCTACCTTCTATCTCCAGTTTTGATATGTCCTTTGTGTACTCAAGTACTCATCTTTATAAGCACACTCACTGCACAGGCTGAGAGGATGTATCAACATTGGCATTGTCACTTATAAATGCAAGGCACAAAAAAACCAGTAAAGAGAAGTCAAGCAAATGAATATGAATCACTGGTGGGTAGGAACAGAGATCATAGATCTTGAGCTGGAGGAAATTCATCTAATGGCTAGCTTAATCCCTTTTGTTTAAATTTTTTCTTTTTTATCATGAACTTAATCAACAAATGTGAAAATTTCAGTATGTAAAGACCAAAAAAAGGGGATTGTATGTGAAACTGAACTTCTATTATATAGTTGGGTGTTTTTTTTAAGTCAGTTCACTAGCATTTATGAAACACTGTATGCCAAGCACTGTGCTAAGTACCACTGGGAATATAAGTAGAAAGACGTCCCTGTCAGAGGTGGACTGGTAAATGTTTCAGGATTGTCTCTCTGCAAAGGCACAATGCATTTTTAGTATTAATTTGCATTGTTAACATTTTCTCTATTACTTTATTATCTCTAGATGATCAACAAAACGATAAATCAAGTCCTGATTTATGTCATTTGGGGATTTCCTAGGTGTACCTTCAGTATTAGATAAAAATTGAACAATCATGTCGCTTGATTTAACTCAGGTCTGAGCCCAGATCCTCAACGAGCTCACAATCTAATGGAGGAAGATAATATATAAAGGGAAGCTGAAAAGGGTGAAGGGAATGTAGGGGGTGGAGCAGGGTAGAGGAAGTCTGAAGTACAACCTGGAGAAGAATGAGAAGTGGCAGCTCGCCTGGGTGCTCTCCTTAAATAGAAGTTCGGAGAGGAAATATCCAATCAAAGGGAGAGGCCACAACAGTAGAGGGTATTTCCAATGTGTGAATTCCAGGTCTGATACTTCAGGGTGAAGAGATGAGACATGGCAGGGGAAGTCTGGGTGCAGCCTGGAGAGAAATGAGAGTGTATGTTAATGTTTAGATAAGAGAAACAAAATCGTCTTGTTTGTTTGTGTCTCCTTTGAAACTTCTTTTTGATTTCTTTTCTGTAATTTAAAATTATTGATGTTGTTTTATTTTTTAAAAAAATCTCTATCACTATTTCCAAATCACTCCCCAATCTCAATAGAAATCCTCCCTTGTAGCAAATACAATCAAGAAAAATAATTTAACATATTTACCATGTCTCATTCTGTTCCTATAGTCCAGCAGTTCCCAAAGTGTGGTCCATGGACTCCTAGGCATCCCCAAGACTCTTTCAGGGAGTCTTCAAAGTCAAAACTATTTTCATAACAATGCTAAAATATTATTTGCCTATTAAAATACTCCTCCATTTTCCAATTACATATCTCTGCGAGGTCATTTTTTTTCCACTGGTTTCAACCAAAACAACATATTATAACAGACTGGTTGATATGAGAATTCAGCCTTCTGTTATGCGAGACATTAAAGAGATTTACAAAATCATGTGAAATGATATCACTTTTCTCAATAAATTTTTTGTTCTAGAAAAGTTATTTTAATAAAAAAATGTGTTATTTATGTTTAACATTTAATGGATGTTAGTATAATTTCAAAATATATATTTTTTCAAATGGCCAGCTTTAATTTCTAATATGAAAAATATCAATAGATATAAACCACATAAACAAAAGCTTTTGAGAAATTCAATGATTTTTAAGAGGATAAAGATGTCCCAAGACTAAAAAGTTTGAGAACCATGGCTGTAGTCCATCACCTGTGAGCCAATCAACAGGAAGCAAACTTCATCAGTCTTCTAAAGTCATGATTGATTACTTTATTGATCTAAATTCTGTTGTTGTTCAAAATAATTTCCTTCAATGTTATTTTAATTCTTGTGTAAATTTTTTTTTAATTCTTTTAATTTCTCTCCACATCAGTTCATAAATATCTTGTCATTTTCTCTGAAATGGTCATGTTAATAATTTCTTATGGTATAATAATATTCTATCCAACAATTTGTTAAATTTCTTAAACTTTTTAAATTAAATAAATTTATATTTTGTTTTTATCTTTAAATTTATAAAATTTGTTAAATTTCTATACCACAATTTATTTAATCATTTCCCCACTTGATGGATACCTACTTTGTCTTCAATTCTTTAGTCAAGAAAAAGTACTTGCATAAGTAATTTTGTATATAGGGGTTCTTTTCAACTTTATTTGACCTCTTTGGGATATATGCCTTGATCAAAGGGTATGAAAAGTTTAGCAGTTTGGGAGATATATTTCCAAAGGACTTTCTAGAATGACTAAATCCATCCATAACTCCACGTACAGTTCAATAGAATTCCTGTCTTCTCACAGCCCTTGCAATGACTGTGATTTTTAATTCTTTTTCCATCTTAGCCAGTTTGATGAGCATGAGATGGAACCACAGAGTTGTTTGCTTTTCTCTCATTGTACATGATTTGGAGAAATTTTTCATATGCTTGTTGATAGTTTGTATTCTTTTTTAAATTTCATTTGAAAACTGCTATTCCTATCTTTTCACCATTTATCTATTTGGGAATGGCTTTTATTATCACATATTTGTTTTAATTCCCTCTATATTTTGGATATAAGATCTTTACTAGAGAAATTTTCTGCAAAGATTCCCCATCTCCCCTCAGTTGACTGTTTTCCTTCTCACTGCATTGACGTGTCTTGTGACCTTTTTTGTTTTTACCAAGGAGGTAATTGAGGTTCTGGAAAACGAAATGGTTTGTTCTGACCTTTTACACAATTGTGAAGTTTGTTTTTGGTGCCTTCCACTTTCTCTTCCAGCATCCTTAAATACCTCCTTCTCTACCCTTCTCCCATTCCCCAGTTCCCTCCCTGGCCCCAATCACTTCTCTATGTTAAAAAAAGGCTAGTTCTCAGAGCTGTAATAGCTCACTCAAGGCCTCAGCTGATAAAGGGTGTTTGTCTTTTATAGGGAATTCTAAAAGACCAAAAGGCCTCCCAAAAGTAAAAAAAAAAAACAACAGAAAACAAATCCCAATAATGGAATTACAAGGACTATGAGAGGTGTTTAGAAAAATATTTTGGGAAGTTGGAGGGCTGCCTCACACCCCTCAAATCACAACATATAAAGTGGTTTTCTGGCACCCACCTGTTAGGCCAGTGCTGGTGAAGGGAACCAGGACTGCACAGAAAAGATGAATCTTGGTAGTCTGGAGGGGGAGGGGGGAGGGAGTGAGACAGGGAGGGAAGGAGGGAGGGAGGCAGGAAGGAAGAGAGAATCATTAAATAAGAGCTGAAACACACATTAGAAGCTTTCTAGTTCAATGCTCTCTTTTTAAAAATGAGAAAATGGAAGCTTAGGAAAGTTAGGTTAGGTTACTTGTCTAAAGTCATATAGACATTAAGCATTAAGAGATGAGATTTCAATCTAGAGCATCTGACTTAAGAGTCACGGTTCTTTCTACTGGATTCCGATTACCTGTACGAGCTCAGAAAGTCTGAAGAAAGGACAGGCTGCAAGGGAGGATGTTGCCCCGCTTGGTGAAACAGACCTCTGACATTTATTAGCTGTGTGACCTTACCCTCTGTTTGCCTTAGTTTCCTCATCTGTAAAATGAGGCTAATATTATCACCTACTTCTCAGAGTTGTTGTGAGGATAAAATTTAGATAGTTTGTAAAGTGCTTTCCAGAACATAGAGCACTGTAAACAGCCTTCTCATTGCTATTTCTAGATTTTCCATCTATTAGATTTTTGGTGCTGTCCCTGCAGCTAGGTGGTGCAGTGGATAGAGTGCCAGGCCTGAGGTCAGGAAGACCTGAGTTTAAACCAGCCTCAGACACTTACTAGCTGTGCGACCCTGGGTAAGTCACTTTACCCCGTTTGCCTCAGTTCCTCATCTGTAAAATGAGCTGGAGAAGGAAATGGCACATCACTGCTGTATCTCTGCCAAGAAAACCCCAAATGGGGTCAAGAAGAGCCAGACAGACTGAAATGACTGAACGACAACAACCAAATTTGGTGTTTGTGCTTATTTAATAGATTACAGCTGTTGGATTCCCATCTCCCACTTTTTACATTTGACTCCCATTTAAGGGGGGGAGCAGGCAGTTTAGGAAGGCCCCTTGCACCCCCAGTGCTCAGTAATATAATTAATACTCTGAATAGCATCCATGACAAACATCTCCTGGCAGTTGAGGTTCGGTTTGTGAAGCATTCAGCTGAGGGGGTTTTCTAGCCTCTCTGAAGATCAGGGTAATTAAGCTAAGCTGCTGGAGTGGGTTCCCTGATTCAAAAGCTCTGGTACAGGAAAAGGCAAGCCCAGCCTGTGTTTGAAGAACCAGGCAACCACTGGCAACTTTGCTGAGTATTGGAAGGCTCTTTTGGAACAGAAGCAGGAGGATGTTTTTCTTTTTTTGCTGCTTTGGAACTGGTCACTCTCCCATTGTCTGAGTGCCAGCGCTAAGAGCCGTGCCCGCCTTCATGCAGTCCTAATGGACTATCTGTCCTACAGCAGATGTGCAGAAGATGGAGGGTGCCTTCAACCTCTGAAGGCAGTCAGAGTGAGAGAGTAAGACCCTCACTGAATTGAGTTGGACCGTGTGAGAATAGGATGGTGGGATGGGAGGGGAATGCAGAGGAAAAAATAGAGGGGATTGAAAGATGCTGGCTCTAGTCTCCTGAATTAATGGCTAGAGTCTGCCATGGCTATTTGCACTGTAAACCAAATTAAAAAACAAAAGACAAAAATGAAGGAGAACAACCCAAAGGCAGGCTCGAAAGATGTTCTGGTGATGAGGAATTTGATGTCTCTCAGTACCAGAGGGACAGCTGGATATAGCAGACGGAGGACACCTAATAATAGCTAACATTTATAGAGTGCTCTGAGGTTTGTGAAGCACTTTACACACATTATTTCATGTGCTCCTTACAAAAGCCTTGTGAGATAGGTGCTAATATAAGCTCCATTTTACAGATAGACATTGAACCTGAAAAGTTAAGTCATTTGCACATGGTTACACATCAAGTGTCAGAGGCCGGATTTGAATCCAAGTTCTCCTGACCTGAAGTCTAGATTTTTTCCACTGAACCCAAAGAAATACCAAGATCAACTTTCTTGTTCCCATCCGCTCAAACATACCGGATGGATGGATTTAAAATTTTGCTTTCTTCAGAAGTATTATACCTGTAATTATTAAGTAGCCGATTTCACATGGGAATAAAGATTCTCAAATGAAAGGCATTGGAAAATTGTGAAAAATTATTGCAAAAGAATGGGTAACAATTCAACATTTTTATCCCATTAAGGAAGAAAAATGCAAAAAAAATTCTGTGGTAGTTAACAATCCTTCTGTTTCATCAGGCATTTTTTGTGGTAGACACATTATATGCAAAGTTTTGTCTACAGTTTTTCCATCTGCTGTGATAATAGTTATTAATAAAAACTGCTGTCATACCATCTTGGGCTGTGATCTTGTCAACTCTTTAAATCTACGTAGGGTCAGTCGTTGGATAGGAAGATTTGCTAGAAGGGCCCAGGAGGGGGTACTTTTCCTTCCAAGACTGATATTGGGATAATTCCCCAACATAATGTGAGAAGCCCCTAAGGTTGTAAAAAGCTATTTTGCAGATGAAAGCAAAAAATGGAGACTTTAACCACTTACAGTCATTGAAGATATCACAGCTGATTTTCCAGAGTGTTCTGGTTAGCCTGGAAACCTGGCTCCACTTCAGGCCTTGCAAAGTTCCTCCCCAGGTCCAATCAGATTATGTATTATTTGCTTTCTGTCTCTCATACCGTTTGATTTTTCTGGACTTGGTAAATGCACATACACCTCATTCCATCCACAGATGGTGGCATCTCAGTGGTGAGAGGGGAACAGCAGTGATTCCCAGTCTTTTTGGAAAGTGAACTGTTTGTTTGATTTCCTGACACCCTCCTGCCTGGGGTGGGGATAGGGAGGAGCAAGTATGAAATGAAGTACATTAAATTCATTTTTTAAAAATTAGGGTGACAAGATAAATGTGGTCCTCAGAAACATTTGAGAATTTTTCTACATACTTTAGGTATTGCAAAAAAAAAGCCCAGAATCACTGCTGTAGAGTCATCAAAAATATAGGGGACAGGGAATACTTAGCTGGATTTATGCTATGCCAATTTTAATTTTTCCATCGGACAATGACAGGAAATTTAGATAGAGAATTTTTTGGCTGAAGAAACCATAACTCACTACATCTGAAGCATAGCGAGTCTTCAATAAACTATAATCCAACTCACTGGAAGCTTGAATTCACTGGAATTGTTTTTGTTCTCTCCATTTTTAGTTGAAAGGCAAATGACAAGATGAGAAGTATGTATTAAGGATTTATTTTAAGAAAACCCTCCAAGGGATGTCCTGAGGACTAAGTACATACTCATTCCAATCTGTTAAACCATCACACTGTCATCCACAGTCCTTTACACTAGGAATTTCTGTTCATAATGATGATTCTAATGAAGGGCATGCTCTCCAGTCTTCAAAGAAAGATTCAGTTGTATTCACGACATTGTTTTTTACAAGGGCAGGAAAGTGGACTGATGTACTTTAGAACCATTCATTCTTAAAATATACAGGTTGAAACAGGTCAACTCTTAGTCAGCCAGAAATTCAATTACCCAGAACCCCTCAGTCCTCAGAGCATTCCAGTGAATGGAAGTTAGATTGTACAGTACTTGGGTGGTTGTACCTACCTGCTTTTAATGTTCTTGTCACTGTTCAGATGTCCTGGTTACTATTCCTATGGTATAATACTTTAGTTCTCCTGACTTTAGTGTGTTTCAAGTCATCACCTTCATTTTGTAGGTATTAAAAGAAAAACTATTTCCAAAATTTTGCTTCTCTTACTTTTCCTTCTCTTCAGGTTGAAACATTCCATGAAACAGCCAAATATCAGTGAGAGGTTGTCCACCTTCTTGCCCTTCCCTATATTACCAATCTCCTCTACTTTTCTCACCAATGTCTCTATCACTCCCCCCTCCCCATGGCTCCCAGCCACCCAATCTCTCATTTTGGATCACATCAAATGGTAAACACTTCTTATCTCTTCACATTGAGGAAAGCAACCCCTGCCAGTAAGAGAAGGTGCACCTTTCTAAGCTGCCAATTCAGCACTGCAGTGGGTAGACAGCGGAGGTGCATACATTTAAAATTGCTGATAGGGACAGAAAAATCATGGAGTGTGGTTAAAAACTGTGGAATCCATGAGTTTTTTCAGGGTCTGTGTTCATTACTCACTAAACTTTGGCAGATTGGAGGCTACTCACCTCTCCCGTGAGATGTATCCTATATCTAATGGAATTCTTCTGTTTTTCCTATGGTTCAGTTTTGTTATCTTTAGGCACTGTGTCAAGTGAGGACATGCCAGTCAGGTGGCAGCTGACCCTGCTGTTTTTGTCCTGGCACTATGGTGACCCTTCTTTCTGTATCAGCATCAAGAGAATGCTGGTACCCTGTGGAGCACCATGCCACCTTCTAGTCTACCCAGCAAAAAGGCCAGTTTTGCTCCAAATCTATTCCTTTTTTACTTTAACTGTGAGCTTCCCAGCTTAGGAAAAGAAGCTGATAAGATAAATCCTGAGCCACAAGGTGTTCCTGCTTTCCAGTGGTAAAATTGGTTTAATTTTGAGATTTGTCCTTTGTTGAATATAATTTTTAAATTCTGACATAACTTAAACTCATTTCTGGGAGAGGATAGATTTAGAAAAACCAATCAACCAAACCACATAAACAATTAAACTAAAGCAATTTTATGGGGGAAGAAAGAGAATAAAATAAATGGGTTTTTACTTAAGGAAAAAGAAAAAAAACAACTCAAAATACCACAGAATCAATAACATACCCAAAACAGATGGAAAATTGCTTTGTAAGCTACAGAGAAGGATGAAAATATAAGATGGTATTTTAAAAGTTGTTTTCAAAATCATTATTGTTATCATTTGAATTAACTGATTGGTGGTTTTGAGAGCTATGTAATATATTTTAAGGAAGGATGAATAGATGGCATGAAAATATTTGGAAAAGCCAATGAATAGTCAATGGCAATTATAATGTTGAATGGAAGATCTTTCAACGAAATTGATTGCTAACATCCCTTTAACCATAACAGTTAACATTCAATAAATACTGCATGAACATGTAGAGGACAGTGCTGTTAAGACGAGAGAACCCAAAACAGGCTCAGAAAATAATTGAAGGCTCAGGTGGGGAGTAATGCAAGCTTTAAAGTCTGTTTCAAAAGAAGTAAATGTGTATCCAACGGATAAAACTTTTATTTAAGTGGTAAGGATCCCTGTGCCTAATTTTGTGGCTAGGCAAAAGAAGTTCCAGTGAGTCTTCATTAGAAGAGAGCTTTAAAATCAGGACCATATTTTAGCTCAACAGCTCCCTAAATCATCCATAATGTAAATGGTTTCCATCTTTTTTCCCCTACTGTAGAGAATTATGAGCAGAAAAATGCAACATACTGAGAAGAAAATCCTCATTGCAAATACAATGATTTGAATTCCTGACTTGATTTATTGCCCTGATGCTCTCCCTTCTCCCTAACAGGAGGATCCTTGCTTTACGCCCAGCATCACTAGCCATCTCCCCAGCACTGCTCTCCAGACCAGCCATCCATTATCCCCTCCACTGAACAGCTGTTTCCAGCTTACATGGTATACAGCGTGGGGCTATTTTCAGCCCCCTTTTGGAAAGTTTTATATATTTTCTAAAATTTCCCATTTGGGAACTAACCAAATGACTACTATTTTTATCACTGTGGTATTTGATGTGACCAAGCCAGTATGCAATGTCAAGAGTCACAGACTTATCTTTTGAAGTTCATCAGAATGAAAAGGAATTGGCAAGTCAGTAAAATATAGCTGTATAAGTCCTCACAAGAGAATATGGTCCATGCTTGACAATAAGACTGTAATTTGAAGGAAGGCTTTGATTCACAAAGGGTGATGCTTTTCCTGTGGTTAGAGAACTCTAGGAATATCCAAAAAGCAGTGGTGCCTAGATGGAAAATATATTGGCTTTTCCCCCACCCTTGCAGCCAAAAATATAATATTCATCAAAGGTTGCTTCAAATAAAAACAAGGAATGGAAAGAGGGAATGCCTTCTTACTTTTGATACACTGCACAGGTGCCACACAGAATTATTAGACATTGTTTAAAATGTTAAAAAATTCTGTTAAAATGCTAAATGTAAAAAATATATGGAGATTTTGGAATTAATAGTTACATTTCTTTGATAAAGAAAATTCATACTTGCATGCATTTTGATTGGCTTTTTTCACTTACAGAAGTTTTCCTATCTCACTAACTCTTCTCATTAGTATTCATCTTAAGGAAAATGCATCCACATGACAGTCTGACTTTTTTTTAATCATAGAAAAACAAAAATCCTATGGCTAGAGAGCTCAGAGAAGTTGAGTAACTCATTAAAAGCCACACAGGACGTAAAGGATAAAACATAAATGAGAATCCACAGACCTTTGAGTGGCTGACTTAATAGTTATGTAGTCCACTGAGCAGTTGTTTTTGATAAGCTCACAAAATGTCCTTCCAGATTTAAATTCTATTAGTTTTTTCATCTTTCAAGGAATTCTTGAGAAATTGTAAACCATAAAAACTGAACTTCAACACTTTGCCGTGGCTCTCCTAGGAGAGTTTCTCCCCCCTAGCTTTCTTGTTATTTGTCATATTTTGAAATCTAAAATTACTTTTCTTTTTCTTCCACAGAAAAGAATTGGCAGTTTTCATTGGCCAAAAGAATTTGAATGACCCCAGATGGAACCTGACTTTCTTTTGTATTTTTCTTCTTTTTTGACAGAAACTGTTCAAATGGAAATTCTAATTTAAATCTATGTCTAACCTAAAATCTAATCTAAATTATGAAGTTTTGAATTATAGGATGATTTAAAGTAGAATCTATTGCTTGAGCCCATAAGTGGATTTGGTTAGAGCATGCTGGTAGTGAGACTTTGGCCCTGTATGGACAGGTAGCTTCTTCCATCAGCAGCCACATGCTGGCCTTCCTAACAGCGCCAGCTGTCTCACAAATGCATGCCGTTGGGCAAGAGGGGAGGCTGTGAAAAAGAGAATGTGGATGGATCCACGCAAATCCATCATTTGTACTGAATGAACTTCGCTGGATGCTTCCCACTGTCAGCGGGTCAGTGGTGACAGCGTCTTCATGTAGAAGGTCACACATTTCAACAAAGCAATATTTGGTTGTGTTTTTTTCTAAATAGGAATCTTATTTCCTCCTATGCTGCAAATAAATGCACTTTGTGGCCAAAATTGAAGGTTTTGATTGGCTGTGATCAGACTCAGGAGATCAGGAATATTTCAAGGAGCTCAGGTATTGTGTGTGGACTTCTTTTCCGTGCTTTTGAGAAGTCTTGCTGGATATCTGGGACTAGGCTAGAGTTGATGTCAGGCATGTGATGGCATCACGAAGCAGCTGGGCTCCAACAGGTGAACTGAGACAATCCAAAGCAGCTGGACAAATGAAAGAAAGGTCACATCATGTTTGTGAACACTGACTTCTCTCCAAGAGTCATTTGGATGGGAAAATACATCAAAGCACTCCACCTCACAATAACACAGGATAGCTTTCTGTACCTAAAAAAAACCCTTCTCAGTGTTGACCTAGAATAATGAGATCCCCTCATAGTTACAACCCTCTCATGCACACTGTGTTACAGTTGTATGCCTTCTGCCTGTGTTACTCCTGGGAGTGAGTTGTATGATAGCGGAATGTGGGGGTGAGGTGGGTTCAAATACACTTTAATTGGACTGAAAAGGCGATAGACTCATCACAAATACACAACTCTCCATGTGAAGTATCTCTATTGACAGAGATCTCTATGAATCTCATTTGTAAATTTCTCTCAGGAAATATTTAATTAAAGAAGAATCATGGGATGGGTTGCAGCATGATATGGGTGCATGAGAAGCTGGACTTTGGAGTCAGGAAGGGAAGGGGAGGGGGATAAACACTTATTAAGCACCTATATGCCAGACAGTGTGTTGAGTATTCTCATTTGATCTTTGTCACAATGCTGGGAGGTAGGTGCTATCATGATAGCTGTTTTACAGTTGAGGAAACTGAGGCAGGCAGGACAAGTGAATGATTTACTCAGGATCAGGAAGCTAGTAAGAATATCTGTAGGCAGATTGAACTGAGGTCTTCCTGACTCTACAACTAGTACTCTAACCACTGAGAACTCAGTTCAAGACCTGTCTCTGAAACCTACTGTCTGTACGGCTATGTTAAGTCATGTAACTTTCCCAAGCCTCAGGCAGCACAACCAAACAGGTTGTGATCTGTATCACAGAAAGAGCTCCCATACCTGGGAGGTCACATTTCCTTAGTGTGTTGGTGGCAATATATAGAGGCAGTGTGTTTCAGTGTAAAGAGCACTGAGTTCAAATCCCACCTCAAGTGCTTATTACCCGTATGACTTAAACTAGTCATTCAACTTTCCTTATCTGTAGATTGTCTAGATTAGATTAGGGGGTGAGAAACCTGCAGCCTTGAGGCTGCATATGGCCCTTGAGGTCCTCAAGTGCAGTCCTTTGCTTCACTCAAGGAAGGAGGACCTAGAGGGCCACATTGACCTCCAAGCCACAGGCTTCCCACCCCTGACACTAGATGGACTCTGACATCCCTTCTGGCTCTAGAGCTATGAGGCTATATATAACTTAGAACTATGGGCAAAGCCCTGTGTTAGGCACCAAGATTCAAAGATGAAACACAATGTAATCTCTGCCCTCAAGGAGTTTGCAATCTCGTAGAGGGTATGAAACAAATAGATCAACGTGATGCAAGTATATAATATGATATGATAAGTAATATAATAAATACTTTATGAAGCATTTTCCCAACTACCCTGTGAAGGAGAAGGTGCCAGTATTACTATTTTTTGTTCAGTTGTATCTGACTCTTTGTGACTCCATATGAGGTTTTCTTGGCAAAGATACTAGAGTGGTTTGCCAATTCCTTTTCCAGTGAATTTAAGGCAAACAGAGGTTTGTCTGAGGCAAGATTTAAACTCAGGTCTTCCTGAATCTGGGACCAGGACTCTATCCACTGAGCTATCTAGCTGCAAGCTTTATAATCCCCATTTAATGGATGAGTGCAATGAAGCTTTCAGACATGAAGTCAATTGTTCAATGTCACTCAAATTACAAGTGGTAGAATCAAAGCTATAACCTAGGTCTACTGTCTCCAAGGCCAGAGTTGGCTTATTGAACATCCAGGGGATAGGTTTTTTATATTTCAGTTGCTGGCATGGACACAAAAAGCACTGGAACAGTGCCACATTTGACAAACAAGAAAGGGAGATGTTAAGTCTTCAGATAATAGTAAAAGGTATTTAAAAAAACAGTCATTTCACGCTGGAGGAGGTTCCAGAGAGCCCTGTGATACTGCCGTACACAGGTTGTAAAGCTGTTATAGATAAGGTACAGTACACAGAGCCTGGACCTGTGATTTCACTGGTCTAGGGAACTTCCAGATGAGGAAATTTCCTCTGCAATGCAGGTAGCATCTTCTCTGGTGCTGGAGCAGTGGTTGCCTAGAGTAATGGTGTCAGACTCAAAGAGAAAGGGATGCCTGAAGGCTACCTATTGACTTAGAAATTCACTAGTTAAATACATTGTATTTTTATTTCTTTTGCTAAATATTTCCCAATTACCTTTTAATCCTGTTCTTGTACTTGGGAGTATTGTGGTCTGCCTGGGACTCGAAGTCACAGTTCAATAATTCTGGCCCAGAGCACTGAGTGATTGTGGCTTGCATATGATCACATAGCCAGTATGTGTCAGAGACAGGACCTGAACCCAGGTCTTCCCGACTTTCAGTTATTCTGGACTACATTTCACATCCACAGGCACGATCCCATTTAAGAATTGGCTGGGTTAAAGGGGGCCATTTTCAAATCAGTTATTTGGAACTCAAAAACTCATTTTCCCAGTTCAGACAGTGGTAGAAATAGTGACTAGATTCCCACACAAGACTGTTTAATGTATAATGTTAGTAGATTGGTGGCACCATGAGTTCTGTCATTTATAATTTTTTTTTCTTTGGGAAAAATGGAGTTCTACGTTAGATTCTAGGAACAAATTTCTTCTGATGCAACCTTGGTAGTAGTATCAGAGATTTTGACTCTTGTCCACCCCGCCCCCCCCCCCCCAACCCTGGCACTGACCATAGCATCAGGCATTGGGAGCGGAAGGAATAATGTATGGGAGTATTTGTTGCTGCCAGTGTAGGGTAGAAGAGGGGAAAAGGAATGGATGTTGCCATTTTCAGCACTTTCAGGGTAGAGATAAAATGAATGGTTTCTAGGTGGAGAGGAAGGGAAGAGGAACAGGAACTTATGATGCTAACCTTGAATTCAATTTCTTTCTCTGCCTTGTCAGCTCTTCACTGCCACTTTTTACAGTCTCTTCTTACCATCAAAATTCAGCTCAGAAACTACCTAGGAATTCTTAACTGATCCCCTAGACCCTTGATGCCTCCCTTTTCTCCCTAAATTATCTTGTATTTTTCCCAGTACTTAGCAGAATGTCTGGTACATAGTCGCTACTTAATAAATTTTTATTGACTTACTACACACACACACACATACATATCATATATGGGTATCATATAGGGATAGATCAAATATGGATCATATTTGGATATTTTGTCTCTCCCAATTGCTCTTTGAGATCGTAGACTGTTTCCTTTTTGTCTTTATATCCCTCTAGACCTAGATCAGTGTCTGGCACATAGTAGGTCTTTAATAAATAAATGCTTATTGATTGATGGTTAGCCATAAAGAGGAAAAGGTGGCTCCAACATGGTTACAATGTCAGAAAGGGGATGGAAATTCCAAATAGAAATTATGGCCCAAGGAGAGGTTCCATCCAGGAAGTCTGTTTATATGGAAAGGACATTCATAAAATGAGTTGTGAGAAGCATGGGGCTATTGTATCAAATTTATTAGATTTTAAGAAAATTGTTTAATTGTGAAAGATTTTATAATTTAAATTCTTTTGATTTTCTTAGGTGCAGAAGATGGACACATTTTAGTATGCCTTTTTTCCTTGTCTTTTTATTGTTGTGTGCGTGCTAGTGTTAAAAATAACCATAGTAAGTTATAGTGAATGTTCCCTATGATCATTCTTAAACATGAGTTTGGGATCAAAGAAAAATTGATCATTCACATTCATATTAAGGAGAAAAGGATGAGAATGACCTATAGATTATGCCTCGTGCCAACTGCACGGCATGTTGTAGGACCCAAACAAAGGCAGCAATATGTACTTCAAACAGAACAGAATGGCTAATTAGGAGGTCAAGACTGGCCTAGGCTCTGGCACTAAGAAATCTTTGGGAGTCGCATCAACTCATCTAATAAATGAGACCATTAGACTAAATCAATAACAATAACAGCGAACGTTAATATACTTTTAAGGAGGTGTCTATCATATGTTAACTTACTTGATACTCATAACAACCCTGTGAGGTACAGGCTATTATTATCTTCATCTTACAAAGGAGGAAACTAAGGCTGGGAGAGGTTAAGTGATTTGCCCAGAGTCACTTAATTAATAACTCCCTGAGGCAAGACTGGAACTCTGATTTTCTTGTGTCCCATCCATCATGCCACTTCCTCTTTTTTTTTTTTTTTGGTCTCTGTATTTCTTGGATTGTCATTCAATTTTTTTCTAACCCCCTGTTCAACATGAAAGCAAATTAATTCTAGAATTTGCCATGCATATGCATATAAGAAATAATATAAAGGGATTCATTTTTCTTCTCCAAGGGTACCACAAAAATGTCGCAACTTTATTTGCTGTTTCTGGAGTATTTCAGTAGGTTAAAATTGCTATTTACCAGATATTTCCTCTACCCCCTTGAGGAGTTTCTTATATTCTATGATGATATGCATAACTCATATTGGGAACCTCTGCCTTAGATTATTTCTAAGGTTCTTTCAAGCTCTCCAATTCTAGGATGATGATGGAAATAAAAATGCTCTAAGGTGCTAACTGGTCTGTTTTGCCCTCCCTGGCCAGACTTGTGTTCCATTTTTCTGGGAGCATTTCTTTCTCATGCTAATTGACTTTCATTCGAGAACTTCTCACATGAGCAACTGGAGCTCTGAATCTTTACTCCTACCTCTTCTACCTCTCTCTCCCTGGTGGGATTGAATTATTAACTGGATATTTCTCAGATATTAGCTTCCAAACAGAAATAATTGCACCAAGACAGGATATTCTATAGGAAGTAAGTTGGTACGTAGGTAGTGTGGTGGGTAAGCATTAGAACTGGAGTCAGGAAGCTGCTGTTTGGTTGTTTTTAGTCCTTCTCCAGCTCATTTTACAGGTGAGGAACTGAGGCAAACAGAAGTGAGGTGACTTGCCTAGGGTCACACAGCTAGTAAGTGTCTAGATGAGGAGTCAGGAAGACCTGAGTTCAGATCTGGCCTCGGACACTTACTGTATAACCCTGGACAAACCCTTTGCCTCTGTTTGCCTCAGTTTCTTCATCTGTAAAATGGGGATAATAATAGCACCTACCTCCCAGGGTGGTGGAGAGGATCAAATGAGAAAATAATTATAAAGCGCTTAGCACAATGCCTAGCACATAGTGGATATTATATAAATGTTAGCTATAGATGTGATGAGGGAGGGAAGTTACTCCTAAATCTAAGCCTTGAAGGGGCAGCACAGTGATGGAGAGGCTCCCACAGATGGAGCCCTGTTATCAGTATACTGCTTTAGAAGAGATGCCTGAAGTATTGATGCTATCAAATATATGAATCACTGATCTGTACCAGCACTTAGAGACCTTTTGCTCCAATGCCTGGTGGTGTCCTAAGTAAAATAAATGAAGCACCTGAAATACGACTAACTGTAGGGATTTGTTTAGGAAGGCATACAGTCTAATATTTAAGCTAATGTTTGGTCTCACTGCTCTTGGGAGACAATGAAACCTACATTAGGGTTGAAAAGGACTGGCTTCCTTCTTCCTAGTATTAGTACTCTATAGGGTTCTTCTATTTGGGATCAGGAATTCACATTTCTGTGGTTCTGTATAGTTCTCAAAGGCCTCCTTCACAATAACCTGGAGAGGCAGCTAATAAGAACAGCTGGTGTTTATAGAGTGAGTTAAGGTTTACAAGACACCTGCCATACTTAATTCATTTGATCTTCACAACAACTCTGTGAGCTAAATACTACCAGTGGTCTTATCCCCATTTGACACTTGAGGAAACTGAGACTCATAGAGTCTCTTAGCTTGCCTAAGATCACACTGCTAGTAAGTATCTGAGATGGGAAGTATCATTCTCCCCATTTTACAGATAAAGAAACTGAGACTTGTAGAGATGGTCATAGAATTAATTCCAGACTTGAACCCATTTTGTTTTCTGACTCCCAAGTCCTGTGCCATTTCCATGACACCATGTTGCTAAGCCTCTTAAATCTTCATGCATTGTCTCAATGAGAATTTGGTTTATAAATCCAGAAATAATTTTAGAAAACAAGTTTTTAATAGGGTGGGTGTCAGTGCAAAAATGTGGCACACAGTTATTCCACAGAGTGTTTGTTAGATGTCTTATCACCAATTAAAACAAACTTTTCCAAGAGTCTTATTTCCTGGCTATGATATTCCCACCTTCTGACTTCTTCTAAGGCACAAGAGAAGTCTTTCTGATTAGCTGGGGGTGGGATGCTTCTCCAATCTGTTCATTTTATACATTATGGAGCCTGTATTGATTTTTTTTGTTCCACGTCAGTGGCATATAATTTCTGAAATTAATAAATACAATGCATATCATAGATGTGTGAAATATAAAAAAATATATTTCCATCATTTGACATACAAAAATGTACTCACACACTTTTGAAATCTACTGTCAAATCATTTCACATCTGTACCTAAAGCAAACAGACATAATGCTAACAGCTTGTTAGAATTCAGAAATGCCACCCACTAATCAGCCCACCTGTGGAATTTTCAGTCCATCTTGCAAGCTGCATAGCCTGCTGCCAAAAATCTTGACGAGAAAATGTATATTAAATTATTGAATAAGATTGGAAATATTGTACGGTGTGGTCTAAAGAGAATACGCAACGTGTGGCCAATGAACATACTGTACCTTTTGCTTCCACTGCATGCATAGAGGTGACCTAGCTTGCCTTGCCATTTGCCATAAATTATGAGGATACCATGTAGTCTCTGGATAGAGAAAATGTTCACTTGTCCCTAAATGAGGATTTGGGTCTCTTCTGCCATTTTTGTCTTTTCATACGTGTCACTGACATTTGCCCGGAGAGGGGGAAAAATCTGTAAGCAAATTCTAAGCAATGCTTATCAGGGACAATCCTATTTTCCTCAGCATTTGATATTGCAGTTCAGAGTAAATGGAATAAGGAGATTTGCTGACATCGGGGAGTCTGTAGAAACAGAGTTGTTGCTCTGATGTTAACATAATCAAATTGTTATCTGTTACTTAAAACCCTGGCAAAAATGATCACCTAATCCCTTTTTGCTCTCCAAACAGAATAAAATAAAGGGAAATTGACAAAGTGAAATGAACCTATTCTGCTCTCCAACAAAAACTAAAGAACAGGGTACATCACAGTGTTCTGCTCAGGCTTGGGGAGCTTAGGAAACCCGAGAGGGGAATGGGAATGGAAGCGTGACATTGTACAACCTGATTACATTTCTTCAAATTATTAATTTCTATATGATATAAACTAACATGCTCACAAAGTAGCTACTTTGGGTGTCTGTGAGGAAGAAATGTTATTTTAACATCTGTTCTTTGAAGGCTATTTGCTCTGGGAAGGCAGTGTGTTTTGCCATAAATTTAGGTCATTAATTTGTATCTGTTCTTTGTTTATTTAAGAAACAGGACAAAAGGGCAGCTGCTGAAACATTTGGCTGTGCCGAGGGGTAGTGGGCTCAACATGCTGGAGTTCTGCACATGACCAGCTTGAGTTTGTATCCACAGCTACAGGACAGAACTTTATGGAAACACTTTGCCAAGCCATGTGGTGCTTTGCTCTCCTTTGCATCAATACCCTTTTAATTACCTGGTCCTGGGGAAAAAAAAAAGTTCTGAAAAGTGTCAGTGCAAAATAAAAGCTGAGGAACCCACCGATGGTCTGATTTTTTTTCCCCAACGAACCCATCGTAATAGAATTCTTAGCAATTATTCTTCACGGTGCATCTCTGTTAAGTGCTACTACTGGCCGGGGAAGGTAGCAAGATGACCTATATAATTAGATATTTATAAACAGAAGCACAATAATACCTGGTAAATTGATTGTTAACAATGTTTAATGCTCTTAAATTGGCCATTAAGTGCTGAATGATCGGGAGGGTATTATTGTTATTATGAAGCATTACAGAGGTTTTATTTATTATCATAAACCTAATGGGCTCGGCAAATTAGATGTGTTTAAAAAGGTCATTTATTGTTTGTTGATACCGAGCTCTGAGTACTTTCATTCAGCTGGATCATCAGACGCAGAGGTGTTTTCTAGCGTGGCTCAAATTTAAGCTCACCCAAACCAAAGATATGGAAATAAAGACCAATCAGATGTTATCAGAAAAGGTAGCAAATGTTAGGTGTTAGGCACAAGGCTATATGTTATTTCCAATTTCAGACAGTTCAGTGAAAGTCACTTTGAATACATCTTCAAGGGATTGAGGCTTTTTTCTTTTGACCTGGCATGGGATTTCTTCTGATGGGGGACACTGTCCCTCCTCATCCTTTTCTAATGTATATAAATAGTGAAGAATTCTACATTCTTTACTGTAGGATGGATGGCATGGTCACTTTGGAGGCTCATGGCTTCATTTTTTTCTCAGGTCATGGGTGTTTTGTGATAAGACTGAAATAAACCAGGAGCCCAATGAAGCCACTTACTATGCTTATGTTTCAACAAATGTATAATGGAAATTAATTTTCTAGATATGTGTATGTATTTACATATAGGGTTGTACATGCAGGTATATTTGTGCATACATATATGTATATGTATATGTGTATGTATATGTATATGTCAGCTTGGATGTCTGTTTTCACCCAACAAAAAGCAACAGTCAAGAGGACTTGTCTCAGAACCTTTGGGCTTCCCTTTTGATTCATGATCCAATTTACAGTCCTGCCCTGGGACAGAACCTGCCATAAGACAATGTCATGCCCATCAACTCTGCTCAACCAAACCAGAGTGAGTTGATTCAGCAAAGGGTATCTTTGACCCTCTGAACTTTCAGAATCTTAACTTTTTAAAAAGAGATTCAACAAGAACTACCTCTTTTAGGGTTTGATATAAGGCTATCTGAGATACAGAGATTGCTAGAGTTGGGAGAAAGAAACTCAGAAATCATCTCCAATTGCTTTTTCATCTTTGCTTTCTCAGCTCTTAATATCAGCATCACAGCATCACATATAGAACATGCTTCACAAATGCTCAAGGAAGAAAGGAAAAGGAAGAAGAAAGGGAGGAAAGAAAAGAAGGAAGGAGGAAAAAAGGAAAAGAAAGAGAAGATGCAAAATGTAAGCACCCTGAGGACAGGGATAATTATTGTGTTTTTGTCTGTTTTCAAAGGAAGAAAGGAAGACAAGAAGGAGCGGGTGGAAGAGGGAAAGCAAAGGAAGAAAGAAAAGAAAGCTATAGAATGGAAGCTTCCTAAAGGCAACAACTGTTGCAATTTTTGCTTTTGTTTCCACAGAAAGTAAAGGAGGAAGGAAGCTAGCAAGGAAGGAACGGAAGGGAGAGAAGGAGGTAGAGAGGAAAAGAAGAAGGAAAGAAAGGGAAGAAGGAAGGGAGAGCAGAAGAGAGGAAGAAACAGAGGGAAGGTAGGAGAGAGGATGTCAAGTAAACATAGGAAGAAGGAAAAAAGGAAGGATGGAAGGAAGGAAGCCACAAACAAAGAAGGAAAGAAGGAAAAAGAGAAGGAAAGGAAGAAGACTAATCTTTTGTGTTTGGGAGCATATTACTAAATGAGAATTTCATGACAAAGAAATAAGTGAAGAGGTGTTAGATGATTTAATCTCTAATTTTAGCTGAGACAGCACATTCTAGATCTTTCAGTAACCCTAAAGAAAATAAACCTATTAAGACCAAACTCTTAATAATAATGAAAAATGAACTCTTATGAGATTATTACACCTTCATTCCTATAAAAGGACCAGATTAACATCAACCTCCTAGGGTTTTAGTGAGGAGTCAAAGAAATAATATCTATTAAGTGCTTAGCAACAGCCACATAGTAGATCCTTAATAAATTCTTATTCTCCTTTTCTTCCCCTTCCTCTTCATGAAAGGGGCTATCTAAAATATATTTTTAATTTCATAGATATCACAGAGAAGCACAAATACATTGACTGGGTTTATCATCCAACAACTAGATAGGTCTTTGAGTTCACTTCAACAAACATTTATTTTGAACTATTTAGTTGAAAATCATTGGGCTAGGGCTGGACCAAACAAGTGATATCCAAGACTATCCATGCCCTTGAGGATCTTACAATTTTATAGAGGAGTTTGCAATATTTAGAAATATCTGGAGGTCTAAACTTTCCTCCCAGATACATTTTATAATGTAGATAGATCCACAGTCACAGATTGAGCCATAGTCACTTTCTAATACTTTAATGGAAAATAAATGGAAGTTGTAAAGGTCAAGAAAAATCCCATGGATTTCTATGTAGAGTATGGAAACTGATCAGTGTTGCAAGGCTGAGCTGAGACCCAGTGCCATCCTCCTCTGTGCTTTTTCCCCTCTCTGCTATTGTCCTACAATTTTATTCATTTCCTTATGCTTTCATGTTCATCTGACCCCTTCTAGATGCCTTTATTCTCTCACACTCTTCCCCAGTCCCTAAGACTTTAATGGATTAAAAAAGAAAAAAAGAAAAAGACCTGACCAAAATTAAGGGAATATAGATAGATAAATTTAAAAAAACAAATAAATGAATATGTATGTATACACACAGTATATGTAGAAAATATTTACATGACATTATGAATTACATACATATATTGGATACATATGTGTGTGTGTGTATATGTATATATATACACATATGTGTGTATGTATGTATGTGGATCTGAGAATGTTTCTTTCCCACTTCCCAAAGCTGTTCTGTTCTTTAGTCCTGTTCCCTTCTCATGTCTATTTCAATAACCCTTAATTGTTCATTCCTTCAACTTCCCTGGTGTCTGCTTCCCTACTTCTCCTCCCTGTCATGCTCTCCATCTGATCAACCTCCCCCAGGGTAGTTATTGGCCTTTGGGATGCAGTTTAGGTGTTAAATGGCTGATTATTCATTGTGATCTCCAAGTAAGGGAGCTCTCCTCTCCTTATAGAGGCTCTATTCCCTAGAGAATAGTTTGGCAGCATTTTGCTCAAAGTGGAATAAAAAATGCATCACACTTAAAAATCCCCACATGGCTTCTCTCATGAGGATTTTTCCCCATGAAGATTCCCTTTCCATCAAGAGAGGCAACATGGTGTGGTGGGAAGAGCACCTAGCCTGGGACTCCAGAGCCCTGGGTTGTCATTAACTGGCTGTAGTGAGTTTGGACCAGGCACTCTTTGAGAGTCACTTTCCTAACCTGTAAAATGAATGAATAGGGGTAGTTTCTAAGGCCCTTTTCAACAACAAAATGTTAAGATGATGAGAAGTGGAACCTATTGGTCATGCAACATGTTGGGAGTGAGAACTGTTTGAAACAATGTCCTTAGTCCCTGGACAGAAGTTTAGAGATCATTAGTCTTCTCTCATTATTTTAAAGGCAAGGAAATGGAGACCCATAGAAATTATGTCTTGCTTAAGTTCTCAGAGACAGTAAGTATCAGAATCAGGATTTGAACTCAGCCCCTCTGACTTCAAGGGCAACAATCTTTATACCTTGAAGTCTTCATTTCTTTACCATGAAACCAGTTAAACATCTCTGATCAGTGGTCCCAGTGTGAGATGGATGAGGCAGTGAATGCAAACTCACCTAGCTAACTATTTGGCCCCAGACCAGACCAGGCTTCATCCCACATCCAGTCATCTATGCAACCTCCTGAGTCACCTACCCTGCTTCATCTGGGAGCACTGATCAGGCTAATAGTTTTATTTCCACAAAGGATGTGCCAATTAACTGCCCTACGGATTTCCTAGATGAAAATTTCCTTCCCTTGTCCCATACATATGTGGCCTCCCCTTATTAAAATGTTAGTTCCCTGAGAGAGGGGCTATCTCACCACTGTACTTGTATTCCAGGGCTTTCCTGTTAATTGTTGTTCAGTTGTGTCTGACTCTTCCTGACCCCATTTGGGGTTTTCTTGGCAAATATACTGGAGTGGTTTGCCCTTTTCTTCTCTAGCTCATTTTAGAGATGAGGAAACTGAGACAAACAGGGTTAAGTGACTTGCCCAGAGACACACACACAGCTAATAAGTATCTGAGGTTGGATTTGAATTCAAGTCTTCTTGACTCCAAGCCCAGCGCTCTATCCACTGTGCCACCTAGCTGCCCCTCACATGGCTTAGCACAGTGCATGGCACATAGTTAGAATACAATAGATGGTTTTTTTTTCCCCATTCATTTATTCTCTTTGAGGGGGTGGGCTGTCATGATAGTTTTGTCATGGATACTTCAAGAAAAACAGATACAGAGATTTATAGAAGTATAGAGTAAGAAAGGACTTTACAGCTCCCCTAAGACAACCTCCTTACAGGTAAAGAAATTGAGGCCAAAGGAAGCAACTTGCCCAAGTCATACAAGTAAGTGACAGAGCAAACATGAACCTTGGTTTTCTGAATCCAGTGTCAACATCCTATCTTCTCTGCTATACTTCCTATCCTCAGGTGTCTTCCTGCTACTGATTTTTAAAAGTCTGCTACTGACACATGGAAATTGACACATGTCCTTTAACCCTCCCTGTGTCTACACCACAAAATCCACTTGATATTTTTTTACATGAGCCAGTTTAGGTCAATTACATAGCAGATCTGATGGGTTACAGAGAAATCAGTTAGTAGGATCACAAATTCAGTGGTGGTAGGAAACTTAGCAGTGATCTGATATAATCCCTTCATTTTACAGAACAGAAAAATAAGGCCCAGGGAGGTTGTGACTTGCTCAGGATCACATAGGAGAGGGAGTGTCAGTTAATACTTGAACCCACATCCTCTGATTCCAGAAAATATTTTTTCCATTGTAACATGGGAAGAAGGGGAGAAGGAAGGTAGGAAGAAAGGAAGGAAGGAAGGAAGAAGGGAAAGAATGAAGTAGGAAAAGAAAGAAGGAAGGGAGAAAGGGAGGAAGGAAGGGAGGGAGAAAGGACAGGAAAGTGGAAGGAAAGAAGGAAGGTGGGAAGGAAAGAAGGGAGGGAAGGAAAAGAGGAAAGGAAGAAAGGAGGGAGGAAAGGAAGGCAGGAAGGATAAAACAAAAAAAATAAAGAAAAGAAAGATGTGACTGTGTGCCCATAAGTCAGGTTTGGTCAAGATAGATGAAGCAAGTTATGTGACTGGTTCCACAGTAGTACTGCCAATTAAACATGGATGCCATACCCATTTTAATAATGTAGCAAATTAAAGAATTTTCCATAATAAACAAAAGGTTCATCTTTGAAATGTTAAGATAGTTGTAGCCTGGAGAAACTTTTAATTAGTGCTGGGTTTTTTAAACCTACAAATACATTTTAGGTCAGTCTTTGTCCAGTCTTATGTCAAAACACATGAGTTTATTATAAGGATTTTACTGTTGTGTCAGAACAAGGTGGGCTCTCCTTGCAACTTTGGGTCTTGAGTCTTCTCTACGCAGAGATGTTGATGCTTCTTTGGTCTGTCTGTCATGTTTTTATCTGCAAATACTGGAAGAAAAGTCAGAAAGGCCTCGGTTTTAGTTAGTACTATACCCTTAATTTACTCCATAGTCTTGAAAAAACTCCTTATCCTTCTAGGCCTGTTTTCTCATCTGTGTAACTGTGGAGAGTGGGCAGAAGCTGATGACTAGATGATCTCTAAGGAGCCTCCAACTTTTACTATTCTAGTCCTTTTCATTCTGTTTCTTTATATTGGACTACCTTAATCTATTCTGTTTTACATGGTTATATCAAGCTAAGGGTTGTTTCATTGAATATAAAGCTATCTGGAAGAGGTGATGGCCTGATACCTTTGTATCTTGGGTTCCACGTGCATCTGCCCATCTCTTTCCTCCCCTGTTTCAATAGTGTGTTTGAATATATTTTGCATTGCCCTGGCTACTCACTCTCTGAAGCCATGTGGTTGCTAGTTTTGCTCAGAAGTATGAGGCACTCCACTGTTGCTCCTGTTTTTCCTCATTCAGTTGTGCTGAAAGGCCTAGAAAGTCTAACTTTTTACTTTGAAGCAGGAATGTAGTTAAATCTCCAATTGAGATGGATTATTTTATATATCTCTATCTGATTATTTTATATATCTCCTATTAATCAATCCGTGTTGCTTAAGCACCTATGGGCCAGGTACGATACGAATGGCTGACTAGCGCAGTAATTCTTTTAGGCTATTGGTGCAGAATTGTTGGTTATAGAACTTCTAGGAGTGACAAGCACAAGGAGGAATCATGCTCAAGTCAAGAGAGGCAGATGCATAGTGGTTAGTCTACTGGGCTTGCTGTCAGAAAGACCTGGATTCAATCTCACCTCTGTCATTAATGAGATGTATGACTTTGGGCAAGACATTTAACCTTTCTAAGCTTTGGTTTCCTCATCTGTAAAATGAGGGAGTTAGGCCCCTTCCAGCCCTAAATCTGTGATCCAATGACCATAACTCCTGACTTGGATGTTGTATGGGTTAGGCAGATAGATGCCTGGCACACAGTTGGCAATTAATAAATTTTATTGACTGACTGTCATAAAATAATCTATAATTTTTCCAAGTGAGCCAATGCAATAAAGGAAGTAGATAGTGGGGAAAAAAGCTGAGAAATAAAGGATATAAAAGATTTTTACCCAGGGAATGATGAATAACTATTTTTCATCTCCACTGTGTAGAGAACAAAAGGAAATGAGTATTAAATAGAGAATGAGGGATTTTGGTTAACTACAAGGGAGAACTCCACAGTGGAGGGTTGTGAAACATTTCAATGAGTCACCCTAGGGAAGTGGTAAAATTTCCTTCTAGGGAGGTCTTAAAAATACATTCCCATACATCCAGAAAGAGTAGATGAACTAGATCTATAGAATCTCAGAAATGGAAAGGGCATTGAGATTACTGGGCCAGGTCCTAAAGTTGAATTCTTTATATAGCAACCTCAACAACTGGTCACCCAGATTCTTTTTGAACCCCTCCAGTGATGGGAGTAATTTGCCATCCAGCACTATCAAGTGATGTGCTATGTCATGAGGCAATCATTCTGTCCTGAGAGGGCTCTTAACTTTCAGAAACTTCATGCCCTCTGTGTTTTTTCTCCAGCTTTCTTTTATGTGTTGTCTTCCCTCTTTAAATAGTAATTAATTATTTCTCTTTTACCCAGGAACCCTGAGGGGCTTCTCCTCCCAGTCTGATTTTTTTTTTTTATTAAAGGGACCATCCCTTGAGCAACTATTTAAAAAAGCCTATTCATTGAACAGGTGTATCTTACTTAAAGTGAGAATACTATAAGACCTTAGCCTGAAAGGGCCAGGGTCTCACGTTGCATCCTGGGCCATCTTCAGCTGTCCTGATGAATATCAGGCCACTGAATCCAGATGGCACAGGAAAAGAAAATGAGGCTGGTGACCTTGCACAGCTCACTCAAATCAAAGTCAACTGCAAATCATGTTATCATCTTGATGTCATGGTTCTCGAGATGGTAACCTCCTTGAGGTCAAGGACTCTCTTTTTCTTATGTGTATCCCCAGTGCCTGTTTACAGAGTGGGCCCTTAATAAATGTTTATTGAATTGAATCGGTCACATTCTCCTTAGAAGCCAGACCACAGTCCCCTCTTTGGATACTATTGCCATGGAGAGTACCTACAAAGTGGAAAGGAGAATAGAGATACCGGTATCCCCAAATTCATAGAAAATGGAGTCCAAGAAGGCAGCCAGCAATAAAATCCATGGCTTCTGATATCTACGCACAAATAAACAAACTATGGGTAATTAGTAAGCCTGAGTTAAGCAGAAAATTTTTCACAGGTATCATTGAAATTTAATGAAATGGAACTCATGACTAGAATATGGTAGTGAAAGATAATTGTTTATTCAAAAGGAATGGGATAGGTAAAAATGATAGACTAGCATTATGTATGAAGATATATTCATTTGATGAAATCTATGAGTGAGAAATGTGGTGGAGAGCTTTAGAATGAAGGTCAATAGAGGTCAAAATAATATTGTCATCAGGGTAAACTGTAGACCACATGTTCAGAAAAGAGCATAGATGAATAGTTTTGGGAACACAAGCTTGACAAAATACTAGTGAGGGGGACTTCAGTTATCTGGAACCCAATGAACCTCTTTCCTTGCCAAAAGCAGGGTAGTTAATGACTTCTTGGCTTGCCTTAATAACATATACCATGTATCCCTTTCACCCCTGGAATCATACATTATTTATATTCACTGTGGGAGAGAAATATAGCTTGAGGACTTAGGCAGTGCTTATTCTATCAACAGACCATGAAGGAACCATAAATCTAATAACAAAATACTTAATTTGAACAGAATAGCAAAGTAAATAATAGTAAAATCTTATATTAGGATCATTCTCAGCTCTCATACATAAATGAATATAATTTCCCATAGAATTGTGCATTAATGAGGAAAAGAATACATCCCTGGAAACCTAACACTCTGTGGTGAGAAAGGGCTTTGGTGTCATTTGCTTTGAATCACAGCTGAGAAAACCTCCCCAGTGTGAGTTCTCACAGCAGCATTTCCCAACAACTGGCTTGATTTTTCTGTGGTTGTCACTACTCCTGGCATTGCCGTAGGGAAGTGTCTTGAGTTTTAGAGGGGAACCACCCTGGCCAGCATCCCTAGGGACTGCTCAACATATTCCAGGGTCTATCGTGAGCTTCATAGCTTTGCCCCTGCTGATCCACAAAAAGGTTTTTCAGCAGCTACAGGAGTTTACTATTGTCCTCCTCAACCTTAGGTGAGAGACTTATGTGAATGTGGATTATGTGGATTAGATGATCTATGGAGTCCCTTTCAACTTTCAAATTCTGTGATTGGGTGATTCTGGAATTCCATTCATTTCTTTCTTATCTAGTGTTTCAGATTGGACACAGTCAGTGTCTGGACACAGGCTCCTGCTGAGTTTTTCTGAGGCTGGGAATAAAAACTCATATCTCTTTTCTTACCATCATGTGCCCCAAACTAGTGCACATGAAAATTGCTCTGAAGTTTCAATAAACCAAAAAAGGTGGGATGGGCTTGTGAATATGAAATAAGTATAGCACAATCTAGATTCCCTGCTGGCAAAACCCCAGTCCCATTATGGATCATCTCATCCTTTAGAAGAAGAAAGAATCTTGTCCATGACTTAGAATTCATGATAATGGAGAAGAAACATGATGGGAACCCTAGATTTTTGACAAATAGGTGTTAAAGAGTTCATAGAAAAGACAGGTGGGATTTTATGGCCCAAAATTATATAGGCAGGTCAGTCCAGATGAGTTGAGAAGATCTCAAGAATGAAATTCTGATGACACAGAGAAAGGCAATTTTGTTGAGGAAGAAAAGAGGTTCTTGTCAAAAGAGACTGACATGGGTGTTCAGGAAATGCACTGGCTGACAAATTTCTTTTAAAAAAGGCAGGCATGGCCACAGAAGCTTGGTATAGCCCTCTAAGAATAGTGATAGCAGCACTAGAGTGAGGGCTGGGAAGAAAAACCAGGGATAGCAAAAAGGATTTTTAAAAGCTACAGTTAGGAAAAAGGGAGACAAAATGAATGAGGGACCTACTGCTAGGGATGGATCAGACGATGGTAATAGAAGAGAGAGAGTAGGCAAAGCTATCCAGGTTTTGTTTCATTTCTGTTTTCTTTGCCAGAGAATAATGTCTGCTGTAGAAAGAACAAAATAAAAAGTGACTACAGAAAGTTCAAATCCAAGATACGTAGAGAGACATTGATCTCTCCTGCCCTTGAGTACAAAACACCTGACACATAGGAACTATATGCCAAAGTATTGAAACAACTGACCAATGTTACTGCTAAGTCATGAATTACGATATTTGAAAAGTTTTAGAGAATGGTGGAGGTGCTACAGGACTGGAGAAGAGCAAATGAGGTTTTTATTTATTTATTTTTTTAAAAGGATATCCACATTCACAAATAATAGCTTGCTGAGCTTAACTTTGATTTCTGGAAAAATTCTATTAAAGGGATGGTTAATGAGCATCTAGAAAAGGAAGCTGTGATCATCAAAAGCTAACATGGCTGCTGTTTGTTTTTTTTAAACAGGGTAACTAGATTGATAGATCAAGGAAGTGGTGTACATATATTTGTATATATATCATACATATATTTGATATATCTATATATTAGCAAAGCATTCAACAAAGTTTCTCATAATATTCTTGTAGAAAAGATAGAGGTATATGGACAAGATGATACTCCATTTAAACAGATTCATAACTGGTTGAATGATTAAATACAAAGAAAAGTAAGTTATTAATAGTTTGAGGTCAACTTGGGAGGAGGTCTTTAGTGAAGTACCTCTGGGATTTGTATTTGGCCATTTGCTGTTTAACAGTTTTATCAGTGATGTAGATAAAGGATAAGATGACAAGTTTATCAAATTTACATAGGTAACAGGATATGCCGTCACCTGTGACAAAAAAAGTTAGGAAAGTTATCACAATAGATTCCAAAAGTGGATTCCAAAAAAGATCTTGACAGTTGTTTGTCCTTTGTTTTCAAAGAGAACCAGATAATCATAGGGTGATGTCTTGCCTTGTGGGTGAATTGGATTTAAGTGAGGCAGAGTTTCACAAAGTTGTGAGCCTCACTCTCTCTTCTAGAGTCATCAAAGTGGCAAGGCAAAAGTCAAGATAAGTGGGGATTGCCTGGGATATGGTGGATGGCCTTGGTATCTTCAATATCTGACCAAGCTTTAAGTACCTCACAGTCCCTGCTTCAGTCACTTTCATGGCTGTTGGAACAGATTGTTCCCATCCACCCATTCCACTGGGGGATGTCTTCACATGCTTGGAGAAGACATCCCCTTTACTCACTGAGAAGTTTGAAGCCTGTCAGTTACCCTCAATCTCATTTGGCCTGTCTGTAGGGGTGGTTTTTACCAGAGGTGCTACTGGGCTTCTTAGAGCTACAGGAGAGCGTTGGGTGACAGGTGAAGTACAACCCTGTAAAGGGCTCAGCAAGCCCTCACATCAGAGGTACTAGTCTTCTATGAACATCTCACACACTGTAATCTTGATAGCATAAAATTTCAAAAATGCAAAGTCTTATACTTGAATTAAAAAAAACTGACTTCATGAGGACAAGATGGTAGAAACATGGTTAGATAGCAGTTCAACTGAAACAGATCCGGGGATTTTAGTAGAGCACAAGCTCACTATTAGGAAACAGAGGTACATGGCAACCAGAAGAGGTACTGTGATGTTAGGCTGCATTAAAATGTGCAGAACGTCCATACAGAGGGAAGTGATCATTGTGCCATACTCTGTTCTGGTCACATCACATTGAGAGTGTTCACTTCTGAGTAGCACAATTTAAGAGAGTCAGTGATAAACTGGAAGGTGGTGATCAGGACAATTAAAAGACCTCTAGAGCATGGTCTAATTGTTGTTAATTGTTAGAGCATAAGAAACAGAGATTGGAGATTTCACTTTCAGAGAGAATATTTGGGGTGGTATAGGTACATGATACCTGTCTTCCAACACTTGAAGAGTTTTAATGTGGAAAGACATTATTCATGTTCTTTTAGGCAGAAGAAAGAACAGTGGTAAAACTATAGAGACAGATCTCGGCTAGAATCAGAGGAAAAACTCCTAACCTACTTACAACTATCATAACGTAGAATGTACTGCTACCCAGAAGGCTTTAAGCAAAGGTTTTATGACCACTTGTCTGGAATGTTGGGGAGAGAACTGTTCTTCAAAGTACAGTTTGGACTAGATGACCTCTGACATCCTTTCAAACTCAGATATTCTGTGATTCACAGAGGGAGACACCAAGATAAATATGACACAGCCCTAGCCCTAGGGAAAATTCCAACTCCCTCATCCAAGTTTTTCCTCCTGAAGCCAAACAGAATAAACGGAATTCCTCTTTCACAGGACAACCTAATGGAGAGAGCGTGTGTGTTTGTCCTTCATTGCCAATGAAGACCATGCCATCAGAGAAATAATAGCGACTTGCACTTGACTTTGTTTTGAGTGAAGGAGGCAGATCACCAGCCTCACTTCTCCTCCAGAGCCATCTGGAGTCAACAGGATGACTGGAGATGACCCAGGAGACAGCATAGGACTTAGAGGAAAGAAGACTTGAATTTGAATCCTACCTTGGACAGTTACTAATGTCATGATCCTGGGCAAATCTCTTTACTTCCTTGTCTTTCTGTTTCCTCATCTATAAAGTACAGGGGTTGGATTCAATGGACACTGAAGCCCCTTTGAGCTCTAAATCTATGCTCCATCAGCTCCAAAAGACTATAACAATAAAAAATAATGTTATCTAATTGGCAACATTTTCTCTTTAGTTCCTGGTCTAGATGACTCAAAATTGACATCACAAAATGTATGGAGGCTCCAAAAGGAAATCTTTAAGAATTCAATTGAATCCCATCATTCTAAATGTTCAAGTTATATCTTCCAGAGATTTGTCACCATGTAGGGAATATAGAAGATCTCAAAAGAGGAGGCCTATGATTTTATATTGATTAGGACTCCTTATTAATTTGAAATACTTAGACCAAACTCCTCTGCCAACACTGAAGATATAACAGTATATTTTCTTCAGTCACAGAGGGAAAAAATACTTACCTTTTTAATGTTCTTGCAGCCTGGGAAAGGAAGCTTTCTGACCCTTGGTGAGCTCATCCACAAGCATATTACCAAGATCTCATCTGCAGGTCTGAGAATTTGGCTGATTCATTCTTGAACAGAGTAATTTAGTCCTCACTTCTCAAAAAGTAGTGCCCTGATACCCTCTGACAACTAATATCTGGCTATGATAATTGTCCTGAGGCTTCAATAAATCCTAAGAAAGTACTAGAAGCACTGAAGGGGAGGGGCACAAACCAACACCTCAACTAGCAAAATCCTTGTCATTTTTACATATCATTTTCTTCTTTAGAACAATAGTTCTTAACCTGGGGTTAATGAACTTAAATTTTTCTGATAACTATTTCAATATTATCAGTTTCCTTTGTAATCGCATATTTTTATTTTATTCATTTGAAAACATGATTCTGAGAAGGGATCCATAGACATAAATGGGTCCCAGGACACACAAAAAGGGTTAAGAACTGTTCTAGAAGATAGAGGAAATGACAAGAAGAGTTGCCATACTTTACCAGATTTTCACCAATAGGGAGGAAATGGTAGCTGAGGTAAAACCTTGGGGGAAAGTGACCAAAATGTAGGAATTGTCTGACTTGCACCCTATATTTTGTACAAAATCTTTTTTTTCCTATAAGTACAGGTATGTAACTGTTTGTTCAATAGCAATGAATGGAAACCCACCAATCAATCTATAGACAGTTGTGATTTTGATATGGAACAGGTTACTGGGCCTGTTATGGTATGAGGAGCTCCTAGCTGAGTAAACTCTACTAATACAGCTAAAATCACCCCTGCAGCATATAGGCTTAGAGAGTTGACTAGAGCAGAGATGTCAAGATCAAGGCCTATAGGGCTGGATTAAAATTTAACTGGGAAATGTTTAACCAAATAAATAAAAATACAATACAATATTGGTAATGTTAATTTGTGATTTTCTAAGTCAGTATGCAGCCTACTGGGATCTCATTCTATTTAATTTTTACCCCTCTGGCCTGTAGAGCTCATAGCCAGTATGTGTCAGAGATGAGACATGAACCCAGGTCTTCCTGCCTCTCAGGTCAGATGTCTATCCAGTACAATACATAGCCTCAAAAAGATTTTAATTACAATTTAGAATATTATCCATAGTATTCTCTCTCACTCTGCAAACAAGTGCCATTCTTACCAGACTCATTATTCCTTTGATGCTACTTTGCATGGGTGAGGGTCTGAGGAAATCTAATGGGCTGGAGATTGTTTGCGGGCTGGTATATTTTAACTAGAAAAAGATGAAACTATTTCTTTTTCTCCTTTCAAATATAGAAAACAATTTCTTACTTGTCATAAAAGGCAGTCATCTTTTTTGGGGGGAATAAATCAGAAATACTCCAAATAAACTTACCTCACTATTTTAAGGTAAATCTTTGCTAGAAAAAATAAATGAGGATTCATACAAAATATTTTTTTTTTTAAATCTAGATTACTAAATCCAAGTGCAATGTAAGAAATAAATTGGGAAGCTTTTTTCTCCATTATTTGATTTTCCTTGGATTTTCTTCTAAGGTTCTGATGAGAGTGTACTGTTTTAAATGTTTCCTTTACTGATTTAAGCTTATTATTTGAGATTTGAGCTGATTACCCAGCTTTTTATAAAGCAGTACATTTTTTTCTCTGTTTAACACATCGCAACAGGGAAAACTGAGTGTCAGGTTTCAATCTCATATGTTCTGTAATTCTGTGTTCTGGTGCGATGCCCACAGAACTGGTATGACTTGAATGAAAATCGTGATCTTTCCAAGTTTAATAAAATGAATACTTATAATTAATCAGAAGTGGAAATACAAATATTGAAATTCTTTATAGTAGCACATAGCTGCATTTAAAGATCCCAGTGACACAATGGTACAAAAAATTAGAGAAGAAGGTTTTCTGGACTATTTAATGGAGAGGAGTAGGCAGTGAGATTTCTTGGTATAGCAAAGCAGGTCAGCCCTTGCTCTGCAACTTCATCTTAGAGAGTTACTTAGCTGTTACTTAGCTGTGTGACACCGTTATATGTCAGTGGAAGACTTAGATCTGGCTCCTCATGGCGCCAAGGCTAGCCATCCATCTCACCATGTTGTCTTGGCATTCAACAAACACCAGGTAGAATAAGATTGATTTTCTTCAAAGAGAGGATGGGAGGAAAGACTAATTTGTACCATGTTGTCCATATTTGCTGTTATTGCTAACAACTTAGACAATGATGTAAAATTACACCAGCAGTAACAGTAACAACAAATAATTCACATTTATGTAGGGCATAATGGATTGTAAAGTGCCTTCCTCCAATACATTTTGTGGGATTGTCCATAGTTGGAGCAATTACTATCCCCCTTATGTTTACAGATAAAGAATCTGAGACTTGTGGAAGCTAAAGGATTTGCTCAAGGTCTCACAATGAACAAGGAACAGATCTGGCATTGGAATTGACTCTGTGTCCAGGGCTCTTTTAACTATATACAAATCACCTTCCAGTAGGGAAAAAGGAGTTTGCATATTGTCCCTACTTTGCTAAAGAACCTAAGGTTCATTAGGTTCATCCTCAGAAAAGAAACTTTTAGACAATATGAAAGTGCACACATTCTCCAAAACAAAACTCGACGCAATGGCCTCCAAATTCAAGAAAATTGAAGTGCAATGTGTCAAAGACTCAAAATGCTACAGTGCTGCCGAAACTGTTTTTTTTTTTTTTTATTAGAGGGACAATTGTTGGAAGCTAAGAGGTAACTGGGTAGTAAGGATTGAAAGCCAGTATCAGATCTGAGTCCAAGGCCTTCCTCTGCTGCTGATGAATGCTGGCTGTGCAAACCTGGGCAAGTGACTTAACTTCTCTGAGCCTAGTTTCCTTTTCTGAAAATGAAAATTGGACTAGATGGCCTCCAAGGCCCTATCCAACTCTAAATTTATACTTCTGTGATCCCAAGTCTCACTGTCAGGCCAGTCAGTTTTTACAGCTATCCCACTAAATGAGAACTTTATAGCATTATAAGCTTACAGAATTGAAACAGAGCTTAGAGGCGCCTAAACCAATTTACTGTCAAATGAAAAAAATCTCATCTACAAAATTTCTGATCTACAGTTATCCTGCCTTGGTGTGAACAATACCTCTAGTTGTGAGGAGTTCACTACTTTATAAGGTAGCCCATTTCAATATTGTGCATCTCTAATGGTTAAATAAACTAGCAAAGGTTCAAATTTGAGTCAAATTTACTTCCTTTTAATTTTCTCACATTTTATCACATTGACCCTAGTTCTTTTCTCTGAAATGACACACAACAAGTTGCTCTTCTTCCAACGGTCCTATTCCTGTGGGCATTTGTTGTACAGTTCAGAAAACTCTCTTTTCCAATTACTTATACTACTACTTCTTTCAGAACTTTCCCTTTAAATGTAGTTATTTCGTCTTCCCTTTAGTTTTCTCCTTTCCAAGAATTTCCAGCTCTTTCTATTGTTTTTCATATTACAAGATATCTAGATTCCTTTCTATGTTAGCAACCCACTTCTGGGTACGCTCTGGTTTTGTCAGTTTGTCTCTTAAAATATAGTCCCCGGAATTGAACAATGTTCCACGTGTGGTCGATCCAGTGCAAAATATAATGGGACTCTTTCTTCATGTAATTAGGACACTATATTTCTCTTAACATAGCCCAAGATTTCATTAACTTTTTAGCAGCTTTATCATACTGTTGGTTGTCATACTGAGCTTTTGGTCAATTGAAAGCCTCAGTGTTTGTTTCTTTCATATTTTTTTACAGGAACTGTTGCCAATTATTTGTGCAATTCATTTTAAAAACTTAAATGCCAAACTTTATATTAATCCCCATTAAATTTTATCTTCTTGGTTTCAACCCAGTGTAAGAAATTCCAGGAATCATGGGATCACTGCTTAGTGATTTAGTTCAATGAATTTATTTTATAAGTGAAGATGGGCCTAAAAAGATTGTGACTTGTCAATGGTCACACAGTCCATTAGTTACAAAGTACTAGTAATGGTTAGTATAATACTGGCTTCTATTTATACTGTGGTTTACATACATTATCTGATTTGATGCTTACAACAATGCAATGTATCACTCCATTTTGCCAATGGAAAAACTGAGGCACAGAGAGATTAAGGTTAAGTCCAGGTTTAACTAATAAATGTCTGAAATCCAACATTCTATCTCTTATGTAACCTTTCTTTTTTTAAGCTAAATTAAGTTTTTATCAATTAACAAGCATTCATCTTCTCTCTCACCTTCCCTCTTCCCCAAGGGAAAAAAGAAAAAAGATACCCTTATAAATAAATCTGCATACAGTCATTGGTCAGCATTCTGAAGTCTTTCGAATTTTTGAAAATCATTTTATTTGGAGATGATAGAAGCAATGTAAAATTAAAGTTCTATCTTCTCTTTGTCTTCATATTCCCCAAACCTCCTTTCATTTTGCCTTCACGCAAATTGGCCCTTTGTGTTGTGTTCAACATATTTTGCAAGTTTCCGTATATTTATCTTTTAGATGCAACCTTTGCCACATCTTGCAATGTTTTTATATTCTTCACTGGTTATATGTGATTCCTTCATTTTAAAATATGTCTTTAAAAGCTTATCAAAGAACTTCCTCCGCAGCCACAATGGCTTGTTTATATTTTTCTCCTTTGAGAATGGACATTTTGAAGTTTTGGGGGGGTAAGATTAAGGTTTTTTTTTTTGTTTTTCCTTTGACTTTTACAAATACTGATTTTGTAGTAACTATGAGAAATAAAACTTTTGGTCAGTGAGTACAAGAATTTTAATATTCTTATTGATGCTAATTAGGTAGTTCAGGGAGAGCTCTGGGTGCTTACTTGTAGCTACTAGGAGTTTATGATGGAAGGAAACCATCACCTCTCAGACTCCTTTTTCTAACCTTACAATGCCTCTAATGTAGTATACACCACCATATATATCAATACGATGTTCAGGTAAGTGTCTTAAACCAGATCCTGATTTTCAAGTGAACTGAAAAACAAAAAGATTCTTGTTTTAATAGTTACTCTACAGACCAGTTAGATGTATTTGTCCTAAGTAACAGCCAACTGATTCCTATTTACCGACATCTCTGTCCTTGTTATTGTGTGGCTGTTAGAAAAGGTATTATATAACCTTCAAAATAATCAACCCATGCAAAACTGATTGCATTTCCAGAGTGGCTGAAGGAATCCCATGCATAATTTATATCCTTTTATGCTTATAAAGTGCCTTGCATTGAGGCCACTTAGAAAAGGTGTCAAATACATCTAAATAATTATCCTTAACTTTGTTATTTCATTTTGCTCTTGTACCATTAAGGTTGCTAATCATGTCTGTATGTGGAAAAGGGGGATTCTTTGGCATGGGGAGGGAGTACTGAGAGGGGTAGAGATAGAAGGGATAGAGATAGAAGCTTCAATAGGGCCAGGTTTGACCTAGATTCCCAGCTGCCCATTCTTTGAATATCACAACTCAATTAAATGTGAAGGGGGAAGGGAGAACTTCCAGAGGAGTTCCATTAATTCATCCCGCTCTCCTGATCCTCCTCCTTTCCCAGAGTGAATCACCCAAGTCTATGTTGGTTGTGGACAGCCCACCTTCAGATGCACATGTTCTGAACTTCAAGCATGTATGCTTTTATTCTTCCTTGAGAGGAAGCTAATGTATTCTGCCACACGCTTCAGAAATGCTTAACCTTGTTATCTGATAGCCATGTGTTTCGGAGCTGAGGTAGGAGGAGCTGTTTAAACTCTTTTTTTTGCTGAGAGAGAGATGGAATGTTAGAACTGAAAGGTTCTGTGACAGTTGGGGATGACAGTTGTGGGAAGGCTCAGCTAACTGGAGGCAAAAGTGCCCAGGCCAGGGAGTTCTCAGAGCTGCCTCAGAACAGCATCCAACATTGCAACTGGGCCAATACAGATTGCCATATCCACCTCCACCCTCACTTTCCTTATTTTTCCCCCATAAGTAAAATGAGGGGATTGGACTAGGTTTCCAAGGTCCCTTCCGGCTCTCAATTTAAGATCCTACCATTGAGGGAAATTGGTGAGCAACAGAGAATTTTTAAAAGAACAAACAGTTCTAGAATTATGTATTTCTGAGGTTTCTTTTGTTGTTCACTGGTGCAGGAGATTTAATTCTGGGCCTGATGTCAGAACGACTCATCTTCCTAAATTCAAATCCAGTCTCAGACATTTACTAGCTGTGTGACCCTGGACAAGTCACTTCACCCTGTTTGCCTCAGTTTCCTCATATGTAAAATGAGCTGAAGAAGGAAATGGCAAATCACTCCAGTGTCTTTGCCAAGAAAATCCAAATCGAGGCCACAAAGAGTCAGACATGACTGAAATAATTGAATAACAACAAAATTCTTGTCTTTCTGAAGTTTCTTTAAGCATCACATTTTCTATTTTTGGATCTGTCTCCCAGAATTGAAGTTTTAGAACCAGAAGAGATAGCTGTATAATTTTATAAGTGAAGAAATCGGGACCCTCCAGGAGATTCTGTGACTTGCCCAAGGTCATACAGGTAGTCTGTATCAGAAATAAAATTTGAACCCAGTTTCTCTGAATCTAGAGCCATATCCTTTCTTCTATATTGCCAATAATTAATACTGAGATGTTAGTGTTAAAATGAAGATCTTTCATCTGAAGTTTTAGTCTATTAGCTGTATTTATACACTGTGTGGATAGCATGACTTAACTCAGTTCCACAGATGTTTCATCATGACATAGAGGTGACCATCACCTTGAGTTCTAGAATACCAACAGGCACAGAACACAAGCTTGGGGGGTGCTCTAAAACTGGAAAGGTCTCAAGCATGTTGGCCTGTGATTAAATGCTATACCTTCTCTAAAGACCACACCATTTAAGAGCAATTCATGCTTACCAGTTTCAAAGGTGAGAAGGGGCCGTGGTCTATATCAGTAGAGAAATAATCCACACGACTGAAGATCTTGTATCCTTGATGTAAGTGTAAGTGGAAACTGATTGCAATACTGTGAGAGGTAGAAGCAAAGAAAAATAGAGGACATGGATAGTCTCCATTCTAGAGATGCAGAGTCAAAACATACCCAAGGTAAGAGTGACAACATTTATAAAAACAACAACTAAACATTTTCAAGCAGATAAATACTAAAGGGATGTGGGGCAATCAGAACTGATTGAGGGAGGTAGGAAGATTCTTTAAAGGAGGTGATTTTTGAGCTGACTTTTGAAAGTGTGGGACATGGATTGGTGCAAGGAAAGGAGTGATGGTACCCCGCAGGAATTAATTTCACAGATTAATATCAGAGAACTGAGAAAAGCGAATAAGAAATTTGATTGTTGACAGTGCTAGAAACCAAGAGAACCCAGGCAATAATAACAAAAATAAAACAATAAGGATGATGATAAATGATAACATTAGTATAATCACTTATATAGTACTTAAAGGTTTCCAAAGTGCTATATATATATGTGTGTGTGTGTGTGTGTGTGTGTGTGTGTGTGTGTGTGTGTGTGTATTATATATAATCTCACCTGATCCTCACAGCATCCCTTTGAAATAGGTACTCTTATTATCTGTCTCATAGATGAGGAAGCAGAGTCTGAGGACAGTTAAATGAGTTGTCCAGGGTTACCCCATTTTACAGATGAGGAAGGTGAGGTTAGTGAGTTGTTCTGAATGACACAGCTAATAATTGTCCGAAGCAGGAATAGATCTCAGATCCTTCTAACTCCAAATCCCAAACTCTACTGTGCCACCTGGTTTGTCCAAGAGGGAGTGGAGGATTGAAAAATAAGATGACCAAATTAATTATCTCCACCTACACATGACCTTTCCCATTTCCTTCACTTGTTTATCCTTCCTTCTGGAAGAGGACCATGACATCGGGAAAGTGATTCCATGACTTGCAAGTAAATTGGATTTAAGTGAGGTAAGGGCTGTGCAAGGTCACCAGCCTCACTTTCACCTCTGGAGACATCTAAGTCCAGTGGCAGACATACATCACAACAACTGGAGATGGTCCTGGATGCACTGAGAGACCTTGGCTTTTTTAAGTTAAGGCCTTTCCCAGGTCTCAGTTTGACTGAGGCAACACCCCATTCAATGATTAAGGCTAGGTAAGAAATGAGGCAAAGAATGGTCTTTTCAAAATTTCCCTCACTATTTGTTAATACTGTTTCACTGCATTACTCCACTGAAATTACCTGTATTGAATGTATTGTATACTTACAATATTTAAATACTGAACAATGTAAATATGTATGTAAATATTGTATATTTAATCTGTTTATCTTGTACATGAAATTAACCCCAGGAGAATGTAAGCATTTTGAGGGTAGGACATTTTTTTAATTTTTTATTTTATATCCCTAGCTCATAGCACAATGCCTGGCACATAGAAAGTGTGTCTTGAATGAAATGGAATGTGAGTTAGATTGGAGAGGGCAAAGAGGGAGAATTGACAAAGTTGTAAGGGTCAGGATTAGGATTAAGGATTTGAGAAAATACATCATAGGCTTTCTTTCTTTTTAAAAAAGATATTTATAGTTACTCTTTGAACAGTATTGCAACATATATAACATACACAACGTTCTCTTGATTCTGCTTATTTCATTCTGCACTATTTCATCGTCTTTCCATGTTTTTCTAAAACTAACCAGACTGTCGTTTCTTATGGCATAGTAGGATTCCATCAATCACAGGTTCTTGAAAATGGTGAGTCTACCCAACTGGAGATAGGAGAAATAGTTTCAGAGTGAGACTCCAGGGTTGAAAATTCATATTGGATAGTCATCTATGACTCCTAAACCAGGTAATCAAAGCTCATTGAAAGAAGATAGGGAAAGAAAAGTAGAAAGAACATTACATTTGGAATTAGAAAATAGGAAATTTGAGTCCAATTTACTACCTATGTGATTTTGGCAGTCATTCGGACCAGTTTGTCCTTCTGTTTCCTCATGTGTGAAATGAGTAGGTTGTATTAGATGATCCCTTCTAACTTTAACTCCTATGATTCAATGACAGTGAAAGATAAATTGGACATAATCTAGCTTCACAACCCGACCTTTCTGGGTTTGCTTCACATAATTTCCTTTCACGCACTCTTTATTCAAATCAAAATGGTCTATTCATTTTCCAGACCTGGCATTCCAGTTTCCACCTCTATCCCTTTAGCACAGACTGCTCCTAGAATACCTGTGCAATGTCCAGTGATCATGCATATGTTTTGCTGCTTGTATGTTGTAGAATGTAAGTAGAACATAAACTCCTTGGGCTCAGGGACCATTTTTTGTTTTGTCTTTGAATATCTACTTCTTAACACAATACTTTACACATAGGAGGTCCTTGAAAATAGTTTATTGCATTGGTGAAGAGAACTAAGAGATTACTGTAAGATGAAATATCAAAGCCTAAGAGTTTTTTTTATTTTTTTCAATATATAATTTCTTTTCAGTTCTTAACATTCAGTTCCAAAAGAATTTGAATTCAAAAATTTCTCCCCATCTTTCCCCATCCCGCCCCAGGACATGTACCCCATCCACCTCTTCCTCCAGTCTGTCTTCCCTTTTATTACCCACCCTTCTTCAATCTCCCTTCCCCTCTCTTTTCTTGTAGGGCAAAATAGATCTCGGTACTCTATTGCCTGAATAGCTTAATTTCCAGTTGCATGCAAAAACAATTTTTGACATTCATTATTAAAGCTTCAAGCAATTCAGTATAGGTCATACATGTGTAACAATACAAAGCACTTCCACAATAGTTAGGTTGTAAAAGACTAACCACATTTCCCTCTGTCCTATCCTGCCCTTCATTTATTCCATTCTCCCTTGACCTGTCCTCTCACAATAGTGTTTGCTTCTGATTATCCCTTCCCCCAATTTTCTGTCCCTTCTATTATCTTCCCTCTCCTATCCCCTTCTCCCTTGCCTTCCTGCAGGGTGAAATAGATTTCCATATCCAATTGCGTGTGTGTTATTCCTCCTTAAGCCAAATTCCATAAAAGTAAGGCTCAATTATTTCCTTTTATCTCCCCCCTCTTCCCCTCCATTGCAAAAGTTCTTTTTTCCTTCTTTTATGTGAGATGATTTGCTACATTCTACCTCTCCCTGTCTCTTACTCCTAGTACTTTCCATTCAGCAGTAAATTTTATTTCTTTAAGTATTCTCCCTTCACATTCAGCTCACTGTGTGCTCTCTATGTGTGTGTGTGTATGTGTATATATACATATATATACATATTATATACATATATATACATATACACAATGTACATATACATACCTACACATACATAATATACACATACATACATACCCATACACACCTACACAAATGTATTCCCTCTAACTACCCTAATACTGAAAAAGGTCTCATGAGTTACAAATAACATCTTTCCATGTAGGAATATAAACAGTTCAACTTTAATGACTTCCTTAAGACTTCTCTTTCCTGTTTACCTTTTCATGTTTCTCTTGATTTTTGTATTTGAAAGTTAAATTTTCTATTCAGCTCTGGTCTTTTCAACATGAATGCTTGGAAGTCCTCTATATCATTGAAATTCCATTTTTTCCCCTGAAGTATTATACTCAGTTTTGCTGGATAGGTGATTCTTAGTTTTAATCCTATCTCCTTTGGCCTCTGGATTATCATATTCCAAGCCCTTCTATCCCTTAGTGTAGAAGCTGCTAAATCCTGTGTTATTCTGATTGTATTTCCACAGCACTTGAATTGTTTCCTTCTGGTTGCTTGTAATATTTTCTCCTTGATCTGGGAGCTCTGGAATTTGGCTACAATATTCCTATGAGTTTTCCTTTGGGATCTCTTTCAGGAGGTGATAGGTGAATTCTTTCCATTTTCCTTGATAATTTCTTGGAAGATGATGTCTAGCCTCTTTTTTTTAATCATGGTTTTCAGTTAGACCAATAATTTTTAAATCATCTTTCCTGGATCTATCTTCCAGGTCAGTTGTTTTTTCAATGAAATATTTCACATTGTCTTCTATTTTTTCATTCTTTTGGTTTTGTTTTATAATTTCTTGGTTTCTCATAAAATCATTAACTTCTATCTGTTCCATTCTAATTTTTAAAGAACTGTTTTCTTCAGTCAGCTTTTGTATCTCCTTTTCCATTTGGTCAATTCTGCTTTAACATTCTTCTCATTGACTTTTTGGACCTCTTTTGCCATTTGGGTTAGTGTATTTTTAAAGGTGTTATTTTCTTCACTATTTCTTTGGGTCTCCTTTAGCAAACTGTTGACTTGTTTTTCATGATTTTCTTGCATCACTCTCATTTCTCTTCCCAATTTTTCCTCTACCTCTCTTACTTGATTTTTAAAATCCTTTTTGAGCTCTTCCATGGTTTGAGATAATGGTATATTTTTTTTGAAGGTTTTGGATGCAGAAGCCTTGACTTTGATGTCTTCCTCTGATAGTATGCTTTGTTCTTCCTCATCTGAAAGGATGGAAAAAAATACCTGTTCACCAAGAAAGTAACCTTCTATAGTCTTATTTTCTCCCTTTTTTAGGGGCATTTTCCCAGCCAGTTACTTGACTTTTGAGTCCTTTGTCAAGAGGAGGGTATACTCTAGGGACCTCTAAGTTCTCAGCTCCTCCAAGGTGACACAATCAAGGGAGAGGAGTTTACTCCTCAACTGGCCTGTGCTCTGGTCTGGGAATAACCACAAGCACTCTTTTCTGCCTAGGATCTGGGAGTAGGATTCCCTCTCCACAGCCACCATTAGCTCCACCACACCAACACCAGTGCTCCTCCTCTCTCCTGGACTGCCAGTCAGGGCTGAGATTCAGGTCAGCCATTCAATTCTCCCAGGGTCTTTAGGCCAAGGGTTCAAAAAGTGGATGCTACTGTGGCTGCCCTGGGGCTGGATCCATGCCCCTCTCACCCAGGTGAAAGAGTTTTCTTACTGACCTTTGAAGCTGTCTTTGGTGTTTGTAGGCTGAGACACCTGGAAACCGCAGCTGCTACCAGTGATTTTGCTCCCTGAAGCCTGCTCCAGTCCTGTCCATGCCATACCTTGTGGCCAAAGGTGGGCTGTAGCTCTACTTTGAGCCCAGTGCGATAGACCTTTACTGTTGGCCTTCCATGCTGTCTTGGGCTAGAAACCTCTTTCACTCTGTCGTTTTGTGGCATATGCTGCTCTAGAATTTGTTTAGAGTCATTTTTAAAAGATATTTTATGTGCTATGGGGGGAGAACTAGAACAAGTTCATCCTTCTACTCTGCCATCTTGGCTCTGCCCTCCAAGGATAAGAGTTTTAAGAAAGAAAGTTTGAAAGTGTTGAATTAATGTAAAGGAAAGATGCAAAAGGAAACATATCACTGCTGTGTGTGTTTGTCCTTTGTTGCTGAAGAAGACCATGCCATCAGAGAAATGATGACATGACTTGCACTTGACTTTGTTCTGAGTGAGGGAGGGCTGTGCAGGTCACCAGCCTCACTTCTCTTCCAGAGCCATCTGAATCCAGTGACCAGGTAGTCATCAGGATGACTGAAGATGACCCAGGATGAGGCAATTGGGGTTAAGTGACTTGCTCAAGGTCACACACGTAGTGAGTGTCAAGTGTCTGAGGAGAGATTTTCCTTTTGATGGCTCAGCTGGTAGAGTGGAGGACTGTAGAGGGAAAAAGTTTGTGGTCATCCTTAGGTCACTGTTTCAATTCCGGCTTGAAGGAAGGGTGTCGACATCACTGGTGGTGGTTGTTGTCCTTCATCTTTGAAGAGGATCAAAATGACATCATCATTGTAAAGTGAAATTTCAGTGTGTCCGACTGTGGCTGATCAGACCAATACGAGCTCGGAATGCTCTACCGCAGGTTGGGCACAGATAGTCCATGTGAATATTTGGGGTGGATATCCCAAATTTGCACAACCTGCATTTACTTTGTGCTGTCTCAGTTCTGCTTTGCTCAAAGAGCACAGCACCCTTTCTGATATGGGCATGCCATGCTGAGCAGTCCTGTGCCAGTGTCTCCCATGTTGCACAGTCAAATCCAAAGTTCTTAAGAGAGACCTTGAGAGTGTCCTTGTATTGTTTCTTCTGGCCACTATATAATCACCTGCCCCATTCAAGTTCTCCATAAAATAGTTTTGGGAAGCATACATTTGGCATTCGAACAACGTGGTCAGCCCATTGGAGTTGCGCTCTCTGAAGCATAGTTTGAATATTTGGCAGCTCATCTTGAGCAAGGAATTCAGTGTCTGGTACCTTATCCTGCCAGGTGATCCTCAGAATCTTCCATCGCTGGTAAACTGTTACCAGAGGGGCAGCACAGTACAGCAGACAGGGAGACAGCCTGGAAGTCAGGAAGACCTACCTGTGACATTGCCTGGAAGGCAAGGGACAAGTTAATTAGATTCTCATTGCCCCAGACCAATCTCTGTGATGATAAATTACAAATGAGATGCTGGTACAATCTCACAGTGGAAACAAACATATGCACAAATAAACATAATATTGACTGACTGAAAATAACTGTACAATAGAGGTGCAGCTTTGTGGGAGCAGGCATGTTATAGTTTGAGCACAGGCTTTAGATTCAGAGGATCTGGGTTCTAATCCTGTCTCACACTTATTACCTGTATGACTGTAGTCATTTAACCTCCCTGTGACTCACTTTCCTGATCTGTAAGAGGAAGGAGTTAGAATATGTGGCATCTGAAGTCCTTTCTAGCTCTAGGTCTAGGATTATGGGAAATAGAACTCCGAAAATTCATAGGAGGTTTCTCTCTGGCAAAAATCAATCAAGGAAGATTTCACGAAGGAGATAGTACTTGAACCAGGCTTTGAAGAATGGGCAAGGGTTTTAATGAGTAGAAATGGGGGTATAGTCATAGGGTACAACAGCACGAGTAAAGGCACGGAGGTGGGAAAAGCAGAATGTATTAGGAAAAAGCAAGTAACGCAGTTTGACTCAAACACAGAATGAAGGTAGGGGGCAGGGCAAACATGTAAGATAAATTTTTAAGGCAACAGCCAGAGTGTGGAAGGCCTTTGGTATAATCTAAAGAAACTTTGTTTGGCCAGAAGAGGACTTTGAAGATTGCTGGTGCTGAAATCATCAGATCCATACATTTGCCAGAAGTAGTACTTGGTCTCAGAGAGTAGAATGAGAAGAAACAGGGACAAATTATAGTGAGTCAGATTCCAGTTTGACACAAAGAAGTTGCAAAGGTAGAGGACTGATCAAGGGAATTTCCTGAACAACTTGAGCAGGGTAAAGGGAGTTGTATCTCCCTATATGGGAGGTAGAAATGCTCATTTTTCTATCCATTTGACTCTCATTGAGGATGACAGACAAAAATTCAGTTGCTTCAGATTGTTATGGATCTGAGTCATTCATTCAGGGGCCCCATACCAACAGAGTTCTCCAAAAATAAGAAGGTCTGCCTGGAAGAGGGGTGGCAGGGAAAAGGTTGGGGGAATAGTGAGTTCCCATCACCGAAATTCTTGAAGAAGAGACTAGAGGAGCTCTTGTTGGGGATAAAAGCTGAGGATTGGAGACACTCAATTCAAATGAAGGGCCTAAGTTAGGAATGGAAAGTAGGTCGTTGATTGAAGAGATATTTTGACTGAAGAATTGACTTGGTGAATGAATGGCTATAAGGGGCAAAAAGAGAGGGATGAATCAAAGATGACAGAAGTTGTAAACATGGACAACTATGAGAATGGTAGGACCATTAATAACAATAATGAAGTCAGGAGAAGGAATGGGTTTTGGCAGGAGTGGAGTAAAAGATGCTGAGGTCAGCTTTGGATATACTGAATTTTGGGTCCTTGGTTGAGCATTTAGGGAGAAATATCTGGTAGGTAGTTAGAAATTCAAAGTTGGAGATCTGGAAATATATTGATATGGGAGCCATCCCAGTAAACATCTGGCAACTGAAACTGTGGGAATGTATGAACTCTTCAAAACAGAGAAAGTATGGAAAGTGGGCAAGGGGAAGGCCAAGACCAGGCAACAATTTCAAATTCTTCTTTTCCAAGATGGGAAGGTTGTTTTTTGGTTTTGTTTTTTGCTGATTTTAGGGAGATAAAGTGAGTAGCTCTCTTGCTTTACATTTGATTTGTCCAATTACAAATTGTGATCTTAATATTGAAATGTGTTTAAATAGTCATTACTGGTCTCCCTCTATCTTTCAAATACTGTGTCAAGTAAAGCAAATTTGTGACATTTTTAAAAAATCATGTATTCTCATCATCTTTGATCTTGGTACAGTTTAATCTTTAACATTTCTTTGAAAAATAAATGGGGGTAGGTAACCTTTATGTACATATTTCCCTGTCTTGCCTCATCGTGGAACTGGGCCATTAATTTGGCATAAGGGCATGATAGTTCATGATTGCCTATCTTCTGTAAGTTCCCAAAGGTATAACAGTCTGATATCACTTTGTGAGTTTTCCTATGCAGTTTCTTCTCTAACATTGTCTTTTCTAAACTGCTGGTCTTGGAAGGCTGCATTATTTCCTCTGTTCAATCTGTCATTTTCTTCTCATATTGGAGAAGAAACTATGAGAAGTACAGTGCCCAGAGATGAAATACTGTCCTTATAGGTCCTTAATTCCTCCTTCCAAATCTCGTATTGACAACAGAGGTCTTTTTCCCTTTCCATAATGTTCAAAATGATCTGCCCTTTTATGAATGCCTTGAGAATATCCCACAAAGCTAACGGTAAGGGAGCAGATGCCTCATTCAATTCCAAATAGAAGGAAATCTGTTGTCTCAAATAATCCCTAAATTCAAACACTTTCAGACAGCTATTATCAAGAGACCACATTCTAAGAGCAGATGTGTTATTAAGGCTGAGAAATGTTATGAGGACTTCGTGATCTGACAAATGAACCGAGTCTCTCCAACATTCCAAAATTTCATCTTTCAATAATTCAGAAATCAAAATATGATCCATCTTAGGGAGACAAGTCATAGATAATAGCAGAAAAAGGAGTTGCAACCAAGCTTCATTTCTATATTGATTCCCTTCCTTCCTCAAATAACAGACCTAGGTGTCCTTATACTGTACATGATGCCTTTCACTAAAGGGATTAAGATGGAAGGTATTTTTCATCACTAGACCCAGAGTCATTGCTCCTTACCCACAAGAATGAGGTGCAGATCCTGTGATTCAGCAAGTACTTGAAAACAAATGCTTCCTTCAGCTATCTTACTTGAATGGAGATGCAATCCATTCTTTAGGTCCTTAAGTTTGTATTTAAATTGATTCTCCTGCAGAGCCTTCCCATTAAGACTAGCTGTGTCCCTCAGTGTAATAATGAAGGATAGCAAAGACCATAACCTGTAAATTCTGCTGCTTGCTGATGTGCTCATTCTCTGTCTCTCTGTCTCTGCCTCTCTGTCTCTCTCTCTCTCTGTCTGTCTGTCTCTCTCACTTCCTTCCCTCCCTCCCTCCCTCATTCTTCAAGGTTCCAAGGAGGTCCTAATAATCAGATCTTCTATTAGGTTATAGTGAATGTTACCACCTGCCCCATTCAGGAGCACAAAGTACACAGACCAATAACAAAACCTTGCATTCCTCAGCACCAGCAAACTGCTTATTATCCAACATGGTACTTTGATCTCTCAAAAATACCTGTGGTGCCTTGAGAATTTTCATAATCCTTTTATTGTAAAATATAATAAAACTCAGATTTAGTGAATACCAATTGTGGTAGATAATAGTACTGGTGATAAAGCTGCCCCAAACCCCAGAAGCATCATTCTCCCCAACTTTCCTCCTTGAAATTTACATTCTACCTGGCCTAAGAGAAGGTGGGCAATATAGCTGTCATGACCCTATTCTTGGTAATCTTCTGAACTTGCTCCCCTGTCTATACAGACCTTGTTGGAACAGAATTTGGGGGGTAGAAGAAAGGCAAACTCCTAACTTTTCCACTTAGTACTTATTAGATTTTTTTTCTTTGCCTGAAGGATCACTGGCAAGAGTAGGCTTTGAAAATAAATAATTATATTAATACTATAATTAAAATAGGAGATTTCTAGCAAAGCAAGCAAACAAAAACCACCAAGGAACTGCAAATTTGGGACCAAGGGAGGCAACTATCATTCCTGAAAGAGTCTTGAAGTTAGGAGATATTTAGCCTACATGGATCTAACAGTGTCAACATTGCTAAGCTGCTACTAGCAATAAGCAAAGTTAAATTTTCAAGCCTGACAACGCCCTCTGAAACATATGAACCCAAAGCAGAATATTCTTATTTATTTTTTCTTTGGACATTCTAAGCTTTATGAGTATCATCATCCAAAATTCTTTCATTCAACCGATATGCATTACACGTCAAGGCAAAATTCAAATGTATATTTGAAAACCCATGTAAATAACAGATATTCAAAGTAACTTTCTACTGACCATGAAAACATATGAGTGAGATCCCATTTAAATAAAGTGTGAAATAAGAAAATGGGCTTGGTAAATGGAGGCCAGGAAGCAGTTAGAAATAGCAACTGCAAAACGGATATCCCCAAGCAAAGGGTTTTTGCTGCCAATACATTTTGCTCCCTGGAGGCAGTTTGGTGTCGCAGTGGATAGAGCACTGGGCCTGGTGTTAGGAGGACCTGAATTCAGATCTGGCACCAGACACTTACTAGCTGCGTGACCCTGGACAAGTCACTTAACCTCTGTTTGCCTCAGCTTCCTCAACCATAAAAGGGAGATATTAAGAGCCTCTCGGGGATATTATGAGAATCAAAAGAGATAATATCATAAAGTGCTTAGCAGTGCCTGACACCTAGTAGGTGCTTAATAAATACTTGTTCCCTTTGTTTATTCCCTTCTCCCTCTAGGAATTACAAGCTCTAGTAACATCGGACAATTTTAGAAAGAATATCCAATAAGACATTTTTAAAGTTAACAAAGTATTATCTCATTTGATCATCTACTCCAAGGTTCTCATTTTACAGAAAAAGAAACTGAAGTAAAGCATTAGCTAAAGATCACCCTGTAGTGGAAAAGCTGAACCAAGTAGGCAGATCCGTGCCTAGGCCAGTGCTCTTGCTACACTCTGTTACCTTTTGAAATACAGATAAGGATTTCCCAGGGAAGTAATAAAATTTCCTGCCTTGGAGATGATTAAAAGTTGGAAGAACACACATTTATTTGGAATCCTTTAGGTATAAACCAATTCAAAGGTAGGGAAGATAAGAGGCCTTCCAGGCAGCATTTTGCGATGTTGGGTTATAGATTATAAATTAGATGGAATGATCACAGGATCTCGGATTAAGAACTGGAAAGAAACCTGGAGGTCGTCTGGTCCAATCCTCTCAAGTCAAGCCAACAAACATTAAGCACCTACTATGTGCCAGATGCTTTTCTAAGCACTGGGGATACAAGGAAAGGCAAAAACCAGTCTTTGCTCTCAAGGAACTCACAATCTAATGTGGGAAGCAACATCTAAACAATAAACAAAGAAGACACAGATGGGATAAGAGGAACCTAAGATCTAGAGGTAAAATGACTTGTCTAAATTCAGATAGTTAGGAATGACACAAGTAGCAAGTAGGTGAGCTGGGATCTGAACCCAGAGCCCTTGACCTAAGAGCCATAGTACTATAGTACCTCAGGGGGAAAAAAGTTACAGTCCAATTCTGAAGTTCTTCTCCAAGAAATTACTTATTTATGATGTCAGCAAAGTCAGAACAATCCCACCTTCTTTTCAGGGGGCAGCTAGGTGGTACAGTGGATAGAGCACTAGTGCAGGAGTCAGGAGGACCTGAGTTCAAATCTCCCCTCAGACACTTGACACTCACTAGCTGTGTGACCTTGGGCAAGTCACTTAACCCCAGTTGCCTCATCCTGGGTCATCTTCAGTCATCCTGATGAATATCTGGTCACTGGATTCAGATGGCTCTGGAGGAGGAGTCAAGCTGGTGACCTGCACAGCCCTCTCTTACTCAAAAACAAAGTCAAGTGCAAGTCATGTCATCATGATAGCATGGTCTTCTTTGGCAATGAAGGATGAACACACACACACCTTCTTTTCATGAGTGAATTCTTCCAGGAAGACCAACTTCTGAGACAGTATAGACAGAAGGCAGGACTCTCTTAAATCCAGTGATTAACCCCAGTCTTAGAGGTCATTCAAGAATCGAACACTTCCAATGCATGTGCAAAGTTCACCACTGAATTTCCATAGGAAGAATAGGTATCTACAAACATGGAGGCAGTCTAATTATTGGGATTACATCCCAAATATGACCCGGATGAGTTAAACACAGACAGTCTCTTTTTACTTTGCTGTGGTTATAAGCCTTAAGCTCCAATGTGGGAAGTTTTCTGTTAGGAATTTAGGATAGTTTCTACAAAGTAGTAATTTTCATTGGACTCGGTGAAACAAATTTTGTCCAATTTTGTGAACCACTCCAAAGATTATGTAAAATCAGAATATTTTCAGTATAATTTCAGTGAAATTATTTTAAAAGCCAACAAGAACCAAGAAACTTAAAACCTGTACCCTAATTTGCAAACACACCCACAAATATTCATTATACTGGGATAATTGTCTGGTTATCAAAGTATAGCCAGAATACCAAACTTTGTGTCTTCATTCTCATCATGCCACTGTTACTATGTGGTGACCTTTTGCAAATCGCTTGATCTGTCTTTGTCTGTTTGACCATTCATGAAACAGGAATGTTCATCTATCTCCTTGGGGGAATCTGAAGATGAAGGAATATTGGCTAGGCTCTTTGGACTCTTAGCATAGAAGACAATCTATAAATACAAATGACAATGATTTAAGTAACACCTTTTGGCAAATGAGTGTTTATCTTCTGTTTTAACCTAAATTGGCAATATGAAAAACGTATGCTTGAAGTTAGCTGTGTGCTCCCAAGAGCAGAGTTCTAATTAACTCCAATGGCTCAGTGTAGTAGAGAATATTTGTTCTAGAGCAGCAGTTTTGGGACATGGATACCTTTGGCAGTCTGGTGAAATCTACAGACCCCTTCTCAGAATAATGTTTCTAAATAAATGAAGTAAAATTCAAAGGATTAAAAAAGGAAACCAAAGAGATCAAAGTACAGTTATCAAAATGTTAAAAAAAAAAAAAGTTCACAGACCCCAGGTTAAGAACCTCTGCTCTGATTGAACATAACAATAACAATGCATTGAAAAATAACATAGCAATGCAATGCAATCATTCTTCAGCATTATTTGGCTTAGTTTTAGCATTCTAAAGCAAGATGCCTGAGCTGGAACACTAAGGAAGATCTCCCAACTTCCCAATACAAAGGATTTATTTAACGTAAATATGTAAAGATGTGAACATGTCAAGGTGCTGCCCGAGGTGTACAGGCAAAAAAAATTAAGCACAGTAATATAGGGAAAATATGCTGTGATCAGTAGGACTTAACTTTTATGAGTCAAAAGGAAGGTGGTTTTTTTTGTTTTTTGTTTTTATTAAGCTGTTCAGGTTTGCCTGAAAAGAGATCCAGAATTAATGATGGATACATATCAACAGATGGCATTTACTTAGTACCTACTGTGTGCATGTCACTCTCTGCTCCCCACAAACATCAGGGGAAATTTGGCTGTAGTGTCCTTTGATTTACTCATGTTCAGTTCTGGGTCTCCATGCTTTGCTGTTGTAATTTGATCCCTGTACCCCCTGTGCCCAGCACAGTGCCTCACACACAGTAGGAACCTGTTGTTTGTTGGATTGGATTGAAGACTGGATCCAAGTTTTTGATTGCTCTAATAAATAGTATCCTTGCTTTAGTATCCTTCACTGAATTTTAAGATCAGTCTATTCCATGAACCAAAGCAATGTCCAGTTTTTTCCAGTTTCCCAACCTTTTTGACTATGAAGACTGCTTTTTAAAGGTAAAAAAAAACTGCAAAGACCCTCACAGGATATCAGTTTTATTAGTAGAATCCACTGGTTGAGAAATTGCGTAATGATAAAAACAGGCATGGATTCAGTAATTTTTTAAAATAAGTTTGAATTTTAGTGGATATGATAAAGGTCAGAATAACAGTTTCCTGTTGTGCATATTATTCCTAGACCCCCTGCAATATCCTTTACTTTCCTGGGGTCCACAGCTCACAAGTAGGAAAAGTTAGACACAGTGGCATGCTGGTAAATGTTTAACAACTGGCTGTCCAAAAAAGACAACATACTTTAAATTTTAATCTGCATTATTAACCTTTATTCATCACTTTCATAACTGTAGACAATTGTCAAAACAATGAATCAAACTCTGACTTGTGGAATTTGTCAGTTTCTGAGGTGTAAATGTTCACTGAAAACAAAAATCTGCCCTCGTACCCCTGAATAGATAAGTAGAAGAGATTGGGAGAAGTTGGTTCACTGAAAATAAAAGGGTAACAACAGCTAAATTGGAATATTTGGCTAAGTCAATAGTGAACATTTAATAAATGTTCAGAGCATCATGCTCAGTCTGGAGGAGATACAAAGTTCAGATAAGTTGTGATCCCTCCCCTCATGGAGCTTATGGTCCAGTCTGGAGGGAGAATATCTATATAGATAACAAACTATAAAATTGTGACAAGTGGATAAAAACCATGCATTTCAAGGAACTATGTAAGGTTCAAAAGGATAAAAGTAGCTAAGTTCTGAGGGAGTCAGAAAAAGTTTCATGGGAAAATTAGCATTTTGGTTGTGCTTTAAAGATGGATAGAAATTCATTAGGAAGAGAGTGGGAAGAGCATTCAGGAACAACATGAGCAAAAGCACAGAGATAGGAAGTTCAGGTCACACACAGGGCACGTCATATAGTTCAGTTTAGCCAACGCAAATAAGTATGGACCATTTCCTGAATTTATGTACCATGAGATATACTCCTGGAATTCTGATGAATATACCTCACTAGATGAAAAACAAGTCACAATATCCTTGGCGTTGCATGGAAGAGACCACATTTATGGTAAGAGTTTTGTAACCAATTCTATTTTTAAATATGATATCTTGAACAAACCAATGGTTCAGATTCTCCCATAGAGTTACACAGGATGAGAATCTGGCTCTTTATATTTAGCCGCAGGCCACCTAACAAGTTCTTAGGCGAAACACATTATTTTGTTAGCACAAGAAGAATAAAAAACTGTACTTGGAAACTAGGAAAGTTCCAGTGCTTTTCTTTAAAATATAGCTGTTTCCATAGCAATAACATAATGTACTAACGAGTGGAATAGTGTTTCTTTAGAAGCCACGTGTATAAACGTGCACTCACGTTGAGGGCATTGAAGCGGTTCAACTTCTTATGCTACAGAACTGGAGCAGTGATGGTCCAGAGGAGGCGGGTCTCCAGCACAATGGAGTTCCATGAGCTTGACTATCTAGTTACATCTTGGTCTGCTGGCTTAGATGACAAGTTCTTGGGGTGCAAAATGGGTCAATGCACACAGGGCAGTACCTGAAGCTTATACTAGGTACAGATCAGCACGTAGTAAATGCCCCTTGATGTAGCCTATGGTTTCACTCATATTAAGGATGGCACATCAGAGAATGATCCATGTTGAAAGGTGAGTGGAGAAATCTTAGATTTTATTCTCAGATATTTTGAACAAGAAGGGACCTCAGAGTCTATCTAGTGTGATCATCTAATGTTATAGATCAGAAAACTGAGTCCCAGGCGAATTATATCTCGCTCTAGGTCACAAGTAGTGTAGATCAGAACTAGGATTTGACTCTAAAATCAGCGTTCTTTCTGTTGTACCCTTTTGAGACAGCCTGGACAGAAGGTAGAGCTGTAATTAGGGCAAGGTAACTGGGGCATCACCCCAGGACCTTGAATCCAGAGGGCACCAGCAATACTTGTAGTCTTTAGCACCTAATTAGGGAGAACAATTAAAATAGGAAACCGGCCTATAGTGGCTGGGGGTGAGCCTTCTTTGTTGGAATAATTGTGAGAGAGAGCTGGGCTGCACCGCCTCCTCCTCCTCCTCCACCATCTCTGCCAGTCTCGACAGCTGTTTTCCCAGGGTCTCCTTCTCCTTCCTCACCCTGTTTGGGAGGTGTCCTCTGCCTCCCGCTCCTCCCCTCCCCCCCCCTCCAATTACTGAAGCCACATTTCACACCGTTTGCCTGGGGACCTGCCCCCGCCCGGTGCAAATCACTTAATCCCTCTCAGCCTCAATTTATTCGTCTGTAAAAAGGGGGTAATAATAGTACCTATCATGCAGTTGTTAGGATCAAATGAAATGACACGTATATAACAAACACTTTATTCCTCTTAAAGTACTATATACTGATGACGATGACAATTCTTAATATTATTACTATTACTGTTTACTATGAAAGAAGCAGTTGGAAAATTCAATCTCATCTGATAAAACGAGAAGCAGAAATAATTTTTTCTTAGTTTGAGACCACGGATGCCCCATTCTAAAGCATGAAAAGAGGGTAACATGGAGAAAGTCATCAAGGCTGAACAGCGGCCAAACTGGGACTGCCACAAAACTTTCAGAATCCTGAGAACTCGGAATCTCCGGGGAATTACTGAGGGGTGGGGGGAGGGGAGGGTTCTCCATCCCTCAAATTTGGCTTTCTGGGGAGGTCCTAGTGCCCCACCCTTCTGTGATTTCTCCTGCTCCTCCCTTTCTTAGCAGCTATTCTCTAGAGCAAGGGGGCTAGTGGGTGGGAATATCTGTGAAAAGGTCGATAGCCTGGCTTACTAATGGCCTTTTAGCATCTGGCAAGGGAGAGGCAGGTCACAAAAGTCTTCATGCTGTGTCCTTCACTATTCAGAGAAAGAGCTGTAAATGGATCAGCCCCCGCCCGACCCTCCCTCTCTACCCCCTACCCCTCCTGGGGCCACGCATCTTTGTCTCCTATACAAGGCTTCACTTGTGCTCTCAGTAGCAGAAAACGATGAAATACTTAATTCCTTAAGAAACCCTTGTATATTGACATGTGCAGCGAGGTCCTTTTGTGCAGATGCCTCCCTGGAGCCCTTTTCCAGGACAGAAGCCGCAGCCTCCTGACTCCCCTAGACTTTCGATGGATTTTGAGAAAATGTCTCCCTGTTAACGATGCTGCTTATGGTTGTAGGAACTTTCCAGATAAGAATAAGAAAGGAAATAACTTCACAGGCTAGGAAAGGGGTTATGATGACAGGAGGATTTTCACTGAGGCCAGGCTTTCTTTAGAAGTCAGAGAAGATTGGTCAGATCACCAGACAGCTTTCTGGATTTCCTACAGCCTTATCCTCCAACAGGAAAAGAGTCATAAAAAGATTGCAAACAGTATGGCACTAAAGGAAGAGCCTTAGGTTTGGAACTAAAGGTCCAGGGAGGCCTAGATCTCACTTAAGACACTTACTACCTGTATGACCCTCTGGGGAAGTCACTTGGCCTCTCTCCTTCCCCCTGTCCTCTTTTGTAAAATCCGGGGGTTGAAAGAGATAGCTCTTCAGGTCTCTTCCAGTACTGAATTTATAATCTTAAGAACGTTCAATAAAACTGTCCCCCTTAAGGCCTGGAATCTCAGAAAAAAATCCAACACTAACAAGGAGGGTAAAGATTTGATTGCCAACCACCCAACTCTTTCAACCACTGTGATTCTACCCAGATGTGCTTTCTAAAATGCAAAGGGATTATTTTCTTGCCAAGAAACTGGATGATTGATCAAACCTTCTTTAAATCATTTTTCATCTTATCCGTTACCATCTGAAAGAGTAGATATTGCATGAATATTAATATTCTGGGAGAGTAGCATGTCCACTTATTTCTTCCACTCATCTTTCTTTCTTTCTTGTTGTCTCACTTAAGAAAGAAATGCCCCCTTAACCCAACTTCCAATTACTGCCAACAGCATATAGATGTGAAGTAAAAGGAGGAAGCTACTGAGGAAGGTTCTATGGTTGTTTTTATTAGCAACAGCTGGTGGCAGTTCCCCCTTTTTGAATGTGAGTGGGTTTTTTGTTTTTTGTTTTTTTTGGTTCTACATGTCAGATCCAGCTCCTTATGAGTGGATGGCAAAGGGGAAGATAGGAGCATATTTCAGCTTTTGCACGCAAAAAAAAAAAATATGGAGATTTATGCTAAATGTGGTGTGGGTAGCATCCAGAAGATTAGGAAACCTTCAAAAAGGAATATTTGCTATAAATATTGTGTAGGTAACATTTGAACAATTAGACAAGCATATTGAGTAACTGAAACCACCTGTGCCATAAAAATATAATATCATTTCTTCTTATTTGTCCAAAATCCATTAATAGAAATAAAAATGTGGGCTGCACATGTCTAACATCTATCCTTATTGTAACTTTTAAGTGTGTTTATAATCAAGGGTGGAGTTTGCAACACCGGAGCTCTTTATAACTACATTGGAAAGAAAGGAACATCAAAAGGAAATCTCTGCCATCCGTCTGCCATTGAAATAAATCTTCTTTTATTCACATGTTCACTGGCTCCTACATGAGAAGCTATAATGGACAGTGTTTCATCTTATTTCATGTTTGGAATTCCAGGTAGTATTTTCAAGCATATTAAATTCACATATGGCATCTGTCTTGGCCAGACACATCTTGCTGATTTCATATGTGCCCTATGCCCTTGCAATTATTTCATTTTCATTTGTTTTCACTGCTCTGAACTAAAATGCATGAATTGCATGAATGTCTGATATTGAAGAAAGAGACCTGGTTTTGGAGTCAGCAGACTAGGGGTTTTAGCCTTACTGGGTGTGTGACTTCAGCTAAATCACTTGGCTTCTTAGAACTTCAATTCATCTAACAGATTGAAATAATAATACTTACCTTGCCTACCTCATAGGGTTGTTCTAAATGTCAAATGAGACTTTGTAGGCACAGAGTGTTATCTAAACATGTTATTTACCCATACTAGTAATAATAATAATAAGCCCTGTAATAAAATCAACGTAACATTGACCGCCAAAACTTCAGAACAACACTTTAAATAGATGTCATATATGAAATCCTCACAATCTCCAAGTTACATGGATTGAAAAGCTCTTAAAATATATAGACCTGGCAGAAGATATCAGAATCATGTGGGAATAGGCTATTCTTGGGGTTCTGTCTGCTACTGGAGTACCAGAGATAAGACTACTAATGGAGATGAGCTTATATCACACTTTTATTCAACTCCAAAAACCCGGTGTTTTTATATCTAATTGAAATGGGCTACAGAATATTAAATGAAAAAAGAATAATAACAAGATAGTAGCTTGTCTCAAGACTTTCCATCTACACCCCATCAAAAAAGAAGACAATAAGATAGTGGTGATAGACTTGAGTATATAATCACTTAAGTTTCATAAAATATCATTTATTTATGGTACAAAAAGTAGTAATATACAAATGTAAACATATAGCAGCAAAAGGGCTAGAGTATATGATTCAAGGCTCTCTGCTTAATCTAGGATCTTGAATTAACCCATAGTACTAACCTGTGATCTTTCATAATAAAAAGCTAGCATTTACATAGCACTTTAAAATGTATAAAACATATTACAAATATTATTTCACTTTATCCTCACAACCACTCTGAGAGAAAAGCGCTATTATCCCAATTTTATAGATGACAAAACTGAGGCAGACAGCACTTAAATGAGCCATAGAAGTGATAAGGCAGGATTATGAACTCATGTCTTCTTGACTCCAGATTCAGCTCTATCCATTATGCCACCTACAGACCCTAGGATTTTCATAGATAATGAATGCCAGAACATAAATGGTCAACACATTGTCCTGTCATTGAATTCATTCTATAGGGCAAGGGAACTGCAAAGATTACAAGTGGGAAAATGATCTTTACTGCAATCAACTTTTCTGGTTTTTATTACAAACCTATACCCTCTTGGAATATTATTTTTTAAAATTTGTGAAAGACTTTAAATTCATAGATCATAGTATCACAGATTTAAAGCTGGGAAGTACATCTAGTTCCAATGCTCTCATTTTATGAATGAGGAAACTGAGGTTTTGTTACTACTTTTTAAAAAATTGCCTAAAGTGACCAGCTTTAGCTAGTACAAAAAAATAATGATCCCATATACTATATATGTGCTGTACTGTCTTTCTCTTTGTCAGATCAGGTCATAGAATTGAGATGGAAAGAGTACTGAGTTAGGAATCAGAGAACCTGCATTAAAATCTCATCTCTATGTTATCTCTGTTGACCTTGTGCAAATCATTTAATCTCTTTGGGTCTCAGTTTCTGCATCTGCAAAATGAAAATGTTGAACCAGATGCTCTCCAAAGTCTCTTCCAGTTCTAAATGCATGATCCTATGATCCATTTAGGGAAGGGGAGCGGATTTCTGAGCTATGTCTACTTCATGTATAGTGAATTAGGAATTTGAGGCAGTATTCCAGATAAATAAAATTTATATGTTTGAATATACAATCACTTCAATTTCATAAAATGCCACTTGTACATGTATGATACAGAGAAAGAAATAGTAATATGCAAATGTAAACATATTCTGGTATTAGCAGAAAATAGGCTAGAATAAATGATTGAAACCTCTATGCTTACTCCAGGATTTTTGGACTCTGTTCCAGATTACTTTCACACAAATCCTTTCTATTATAGAAAAAGTAGGGGCTCTAGTCCTGAGATGTCTAGAGTAACTATCCACTCTAGATATCTGAGCACTTCTTATATTTGTCCTGACCAAAAATTGTTCCAAATACTTACAGTGCTATCCAGATCCAGGGCAAGCCTCTGTACTAAGTGGAAGAATGATTTTCATACCTGTTCTAAATCTAGTTTTCCATCAAGCTAAGTGTCAGTTGCTTCAAATAACTGAACACATGTATTTTCCTCTAAGACCAAATGCATTTCATCTTGAAGAAGAATGCTGGCATATATTTGAGATTTGTGATACAGCTCCCTCATTGTTATTGAGCACTTCGGGCATAAGGATTCTTTGGGATTCGTTACCCTAAATGTCTCAGTTTGGTACATTGGAAAGAGACTTGGATTTGGAGAAAGAAGATCTCAGTTCAACTCCTGTCTCTGTTACTTGCAACCTGTGTGATCTTGGAAAAGTTGCCTACCCTCTCTGGGCCACAGATTCTTTATTAATGAAGGAATTAGACTAGATATATGTCCCCTTCCAGCTCTAATTCAATAACCCTATGAATGCTTTGTAGAAATGAAACCAAGCCCCAAAGAAACAGAAATGTATTGTGAAAATATGCCCTCAGTGAATGAATCTTAGGAAACTGGTTAACATTTCATTGTATTTTCAGACAAACCAGCAAATGAGATTAAGATTTTAGTTTTTCAAGAAATATTGCAGTGAGTTTTAGTGTTATCAAAATTAATTTGATTTTATTTAGAAGAAATTTCCAACCAACTTCCATGCCAATGACATAGCAAATGATAATAAACATATTCTCTACTTTTTTTTGTTGACATGTTTGTCTTCTGATAAACTAAATAGATAACAGAAAATCAATACCTTTAATGATATTCAGAGGCCTTCTTTTAAATCTGTGGGAGAAGTCTTGATCAAACGACTTCTTTTTGTCTCATTCTCTTTCATCAGGGAAGTTAGATGTGGAAAAGACCCACTAGATCATAAATTAATGATCCTGTGGCAATGCAGATGTCCCTGCTAATTAATAAAAGGAAGTGAAATGTGAAAGCATGCAAATATTTCAATAGATTTCATATCAGAGAGAAAGATGGAAAACTCATTTTCCCTATGCCTTAGCATGCTCTGGACATAGCCCAAAGAATAGACTTGGACAATTCATTAAGCCCAAGATTCTGAAGGCCACTGATTCTAGTCAAATATATTTCCCCGAATAACAAAGCAACAATTACATTGGAGTAACTTTCACAAAGCTGAAAGAATTCGTGCTCAGGACATCGATGTTGTGGGCATAGTTGCGGAGGGCAGCAGGCCACTAAAACTATTTTTCTCCTACACTTCCCTCCCTCCCCACTCAATTTGCTCTTCAGGTTTCCATGATTTCCTTTGAGATAGTCCAGTTAGAAACCTTTTATATTGATTCAATTAAACAAACTTTTTAAAGTTATTGATTATTGGTAAGGTAGATGATGAGTCACTGGAGATAGAAAATAAAAAATTGAACAGTCCCTGTCTTCAAGAAGCTTGAAGTCTTGAGGTGGAGGGAATAAAACTGGCACATAAATATGTACAGTACAAGACAAATAAGAGAGAGAGAGAGACAGAGAGAGACAGAGAGAGACAGAGACAGAGAGACAGAGACAGAGAGAGACAGAGACAGAGACAGAGAGAGAATACTAGTTACAAAAGAAAAAGTTGGAAATAGCATTGAGTTGTATATGCCCCAAGGCTCTATCTTGGGACTTCTCATCTGGCTTTGCTCTCTCGGTGATCTCAACTCCCATCTGTTCAATTTTGATTTCTGTGCAGAATTCCCAAATCTACATATCCAGTTCTCATCTTTCCCACCCTCCCCCCTTCCAGTCCCAAATCATCAACTGCCAGCTGGAGAACTCCATCCACCTCAATGTCTCATAATGGGAGTAAAGGGAACAAGTGTTTATTAAGCACCTATCATATACTAGGCACTGTGCTAAGCCCTTTATTAATATGATCTCACTTCACCCTCACAACAGTCCTGGGGATAGGTTCCTACCTATCTTTCTAGACTGATTTCACACAACTATTCCACATTACATTCCAGCCAGACCAGTATACTTTCTATTCCCTGTATGTGATATTCAATTTCCTACCTTCTTGCCTTTGCAGACCATCCTATCATGTCTAGAATATTCTCCTTCTTTACCTCTACCTCTTGGAATACCTAGTTTACTTTAATCAATCAACCAACCCACAAGAATTGATTAGATAATTACTGTTTGCCAACCACTGTGCTAGGCACTGGGGACACAAATACAAAGAGAGAAACTCTTCCTACTCTCAAGGAAACTGAATTCTAAGGGGAGACAAGAGGAACATATATATGTATAAACAGAATAAATACAAGTGGCTAAATACAAAGTCTATAGGGAGAAAAGGTGCTTACAGTTGGAAGGGGGAATCAAAAAAGTCTACACGTAGAAGTAGGAGCTTGAGCTACCCTTTGATAGAAAAGAGGGATTCCATGGAGTAGAGGGGAGGAAGGCATGCATTCTAGGCATACATCTGGAGGATGGCTGGTACAAAGGCATGGGGATAGAAGGAGTGCCTTGTTTGAGGAGCAGAGAGAAGGGTAGTTTGTTTGGGTTGTAGCGTATGGGGAGGGCAATAATATTCACTTAGGTTGAAAATATAAATTGGGACTAGGTTATAAAGTGTTTTATCCTAAAGACATTGGGAAACCAATGATTAGGGAAGTGACATAATCAGATCTATCCTTAAGGAAAATAGCTTTGGCAGCCGTATGGAGGACCAAAGGGACTATGGTGATACTTGAGGCAGGAAGACCAATTAGGAGGCTGTTATAATAAAACAGGCAAAGGGTGATGGGCCCTGAACTAAAATGGTGGTTATATGAATGAAGAGAAGGGGCTAGACATGAAAGCTATTATAGAGGTAGAAATGGCAAGAATTTGGCATTGATTAGATATATGGGATGAGAAAGATGGAGGATTTGAGGAGAATGCCAAGATTTTGAACCTGAGACACTGTAAGAATGGTGGTGACTTCAACAGAAATAAGGAAGTTTGAAAGATACATCAACTTGGAGAAAAGAGCACAAGTTCTGGCTTGAATATATTGAATTGGAGATGTCTTCAAGGTTTTACTTAAGTGCACATCCTATATGAGACCTTTCCATCCCTCATATTACTTAGTATTTATTTTGTATTTGTTTATCTGTGTACCCCAAAAGACTGAAAACCCCTGGAGACAGGGACTGTTTTGATTTGTCTTTGTAGGCTCAGTGTTGATATAGCAAGGTACAGTGGAGAGAGTGCAGGTTTAGAGTCAAGAAGACCTGGGCTTAAGTCCTATGTTGGACAAATACTGTCTATGTGACCTGGGAAAGATAATTAATTGCTCAGTGTCCCATCCAGCTTTCCCAGACTGTAAGTTGCAGAGGATGCACTGATGTGGATTTTTAGAGAAATTTCTACATGGACAGTTCCCTATACCAATAAAATCACAATAAAAGTTAAATCATGATGAAATCAAATGAGTTAATCTGTTTAAAAGCTCTTTACAAACATTAAAGTGCTACATAAATTCTAGCTATAATTACTATTATCATTTTCATTATCACAGGTCCTGTCACATTCTATCTCATCGCTAGTGCTTCCCACAGTGCCTGGCACATAATGAGTATTTAATAAATGCTTCTTTTTGAAGTGAATTGAAGGAGAAAGGTGTTTCATGGCAGGAAGAAGGATCATAAGAGGTTAAAATGGATGCAAATATAGACAGGTTTTGAGGGAAGGGGCAAGAAAAATGAGGCAGTTACAAATGTTTGACTTTACTTTTTCTAGTAGGTAGGAGAGGAAATTTATTGCTGAGAGGGGTGAGGAGGTAGTGGTGAAAGGGGTCTGATGAGACAAAAGATGGTTTGGAACATCTGTGGTGTGGAGGGTTACGGAGTCAGTTTGGGAGGAATAGAAGTATTTTGCTTTGCAGTAGTCATGACCTAATTGAGATTAAGTAACATAAATTGGTTTTAGGCCAAGTTGTCAAGAATGCTTGATTTCTTCCACTGGTATTCATCAGTATTGAAATAGGATTAGAAAAAGAAAATGGTGGGGATAACAGGGTTGGGGGTAAGGAATGCTTGGGCCTTGATAGGAGAAGGGGTGAGGTATTCAATGATAGAGGACATTGTATAGATTAATTTGTTAAATCTAGGGTCAAGGTTACAAAGGTAAGAAACAAAACTCTTGCAGGAGTGATGGGCTGGCAGAACAGGGAGGGTTGAAGGGACTACATCACAGTAAGGCTGAAATGTATGTTATGGTAATGATATATTAACTAAGGCTGACCATGCCTCAGGTGGATGAGACTGAATGAAAGTGGAGGTCATGGAAATTTAGGATGCTGCTGTCTATTGAGTTCCCTAAGTACAAAGGCAAAGGTTGAGGTGAAAAGGAAGATTAGTCAGTATCCTGGACTTCCTTGAGGAAGGAAGAAGAATGATTAGGGAGCTGGTGGATGACTAAGAGCATCTGGGAAGAATAATGTAGATGGATAACATGTCTTAAAAGGAAAAGGAAAAGCTGCTTAGTGATGGTAAAAGAGGGAGAGTCTGGAAGTGGCAGTAGGAACAAGAAATACACCTACGGATTCTTCTGGCCAAGCATATTGGGAATATGAGGAAAGGAATAGCAGACACTAGGCAAAGGGGCCAGGGATGGAGCATTTTCTAGAGAGTAAAGGCAAGAAAATGGAAAGAATGTGGGGGGGAAAGAAATCAAGGACGAAGAGGAGTTCATTCTCAGCAAAGCAGGGATTCTAGAAGAAGAAATGGAAAGGTAGTCAGTCACTGGTTTTTCTGTGTTGAATTTTTGGGTTTTTTTGGTGGGATGGGGAACTACATAGAGATATTGGATTTGACCCATTATTCATTAGCAAATCTACAATGGAAAGGAGGAATTTATGTGATTCTCTTAAGCAATAAAGGTAACTTGAATATTTGAATGTGTGTATGTACATATTGGGTGAGGTATGGGAGAGGAGGATCTCATGTGAATTATGTGTTCTTTATAGTGGCCCAAAGTACAGTTCATATTTGTGGCACATAGAGCATTTCATATCTTAGGTACTTACTAAAAAAAACTTGGAAAGGTGAGGTACAACACAGGTACAGTCAATATCATGCTAGAATTGTCATCAGGAAAACCTGGATTCAAATTCCCCCTCTTATATTTACTAGTTATGTGGCTGTGTACAAGTCCTTTGACCTCTCTGTAAGAGAATAAACAATTTCCCATATTGACAAAATCCCCAAGTCCTTGAAGTGTTGACCTATCATACACATAAACATGAGATGCCATGTGCCATACTGGAAAGAGATGTCACTTTGGATACAGGAAGACTTGGATTCATGTCTCTGTTCATGTCTCTGTTACCTACTGGCTTCACTTACAGTCTTGGTGCCCTTAGAGCAGATGCCTATCTCTGTTGGAACTCCCAATACCACAGTCCTGATGAGGTACAGACTCTGGGAACCCCCTTGAACCCTCCATGAATCTTGCCACTTGATCTAGCATTCACCTGAGGCCATAAACCTTTCATTATTGCTTTGTCCAATTGCCTCTGGCTGCTTCCCATGCTTGATTACTTACCACCCTAGTCCTCTATTGTATGTTACCTCTGGACTACCTGGAGCCCTTTCCCATCCTTGATCACATCAAAATCCCACTCTCTTGGTTCTGACCTCTAGTCACCCCAGTCTCATCAAGACCCTCCCTAAACCCCTCCTCCCATCACACCCCCAGATCCCTCCCACAGTCTTTCTGTATATAAAATCTTTCTCGTCTCCATGAAGGTGCTCAGATTCTATCTGGCTGAGATTCAGTCTAGCTTAGATTCTATCCAACCTACTTGTCACAAATGGTGAGGCTTCTTAAGAGTCAAACCAATATGGTGAATCTTTAATAAACTTTGTTTTACTTTGGCTGAAAGAAGGTTTAGGTAGAATTCACTCGGGCAAGACCTGGGGTGTCAGTATTTTGGGGTCCCAAGTACCCCAAACCTCAACATATGATTCCCTGACCTCAAAAGTCCCAATACTATACATAGCCCCACTGGGCTACTTCCCCAATATACAGTGCTGTTGGGCTACTCCCCCAATTTGCAACAGTAGGTTGGGTTCACTGCATGAGTGTTGCCTTAAAGTTCTAGGATTAACTCTGTGGAGCTGCACTCCTAACATTGGTGTATTTCCCATTTACAATTGGTTAGTCATGTCAATTAACTCTTAGAAAAGGCATTTACTCAAGTAGCATAGCAATGATAGTGGTTACAAAGCTTCTCTCCCCACAACAAACTTGTAATGGGCTGTTCCACAAACACACACCATGGTGTGGGAAGAGTGAGCATGACCTTAAAGCACAATGGTAGTAAAGTACTGAGCTAAGGAACACAGGGCCCAGGCAACTAAGAGCTGTGCACCTGCATGGGCTTGACATCTTTTCCCTCCTAATAGAGTCCTCACCAAGTTTACAGACAGGTAAGTTTCTTGGCAAGGCATTTCACAGGGCACAGTGTTTCTGCTGCACAGGTCATTCCAATAGACTCCCTAGGATTGCTCTTCGATGGTTGGGGTAGTCTGCACCACCTTCAGCCTCAGGCTCAGCTGCAGTCCTTGGCTAGGTGACTGCTGGTCTCTCTTCTCTCCTTCTACAGAAGGGCCTCAGCTCTGAGATCTGCCTGATCTCAGGTGGGGAAGAAAGAGCAGAAGCTTTTTGTCAAAATTGTCAAAATCTCTTTTTGACAATTCTTTCTGCTTCAGAGTTTGAAGAAGAAAGACTTCACCCTAACTTATGGTGACAATCTAGTACGTTTCCCAAATCTCTAACTGCAGGCTAACCCATAACAGGCAATGACCATTTACTTATCAATGGTCATTTGCCCAATAATCACCAAACAGCCAGGTGGGTCATAATTCCCCAGGTTGTTCAGTGTTATTTTCCACTCAAATGTTCATCTGTGGGTCTATGACTGGGGGAAAGGTAGACAATCAGTACCCTAGGGACAAGCTCTTTGTCTCTGTTGGCTTTTTCATTTGCAAATGAGGAATGTAAAGTTTCACATCCTTTACTAGGTATAGAATGGTACACTCCCACCTGGAAGAGTCTCCTGATCTACTGGGTACAAAGGCAGTTTGTTTGGGATATACTCTTTACATCTCATTATCTTGGGCTCTAGGCCCTTGCAACCTGTTAATTTGCTGAAGTCTGAAAGGGACATACGTCACATGTATGTGTACATACACACATATACAGGCATACCTTATTTTATTGTGCTTCCCTTATGACACTTTGCAGATAATCACCTTTTTTTTTTATTTTTAACAAAATGAAGGTTTGTGGCAATCCTGTGTTAAGCAAGTTTGTTGGTGCCATTTTTCCGACTGCATGTGTTCATGTTGTGTCTCTGTGTCACATTTTGATAATTTTCCCAATATTTCAAACTTGTTCTTTATTGTTATATCTGCTTTGATGATCTGTGATCAGTGATCTTTGATGTTACTATTATAACTGTTTCGGAGCACCATGAACCAACCTCATATAAGACAGAGAGCTTGACCAATAAATGTTGTTTGATTTTTGACTGCTTCATCAACTTACTATCACTTCTCTCTCCCTCTCTTTGAGCCTTCCTATTCTATGAGTCACAACAATATTGAAATTAGGCTGTTTGATAACCCTACAATGGCCTCTGAGTGTTCACGAGAAGGGAAGAGTCAATTGATATGGAAAACTTCAATGCTGTGTTACTTTCAGAAATTTCTACAGCCATTCCAACATTCAGCAGCCATCAACACTGAGGCAAAACCCTCCACCACCAAAAAGATTATAACTTTCTGAAAGCTCAGATAATGGCTAGCATTTTTTTTTTTTTAGCAACAAAGTATTTTCAAATTAAAGAATATACATTTTTTAGACATAATACTATTGCATAGTTAATAGACTATTTTTGATGTAAGCATAATTTTTATATGTACCGGAAAACCAAAAAAATTCCTGTGACTTACTTTATTGAAATATTAGCTTTATTGTGGTGGTCTTGAATCAAACCCACAATATCTCTGAGCCTGAATATAGATATAGATCTATACACACATACATATATATGCAAGGAGAGAGGCAGAGAGAGAGAGACAGACAGACAGACAGACAGACAAAGATACTGGAGTGATTTGCTATTTCCTTTACCAGCTCATTTTACAGATGAGTAAACTGAGGCAAACAGTAACCCTGAGATTTGCCCAGAGTCACACAGCTAGCAAGTATCTGAGGTCATATTTGAACTCAGGTCCTCCTGACTTCAGGGTCAGTGCTCTATTGTGCCACCTAGCTGCCATGTATACATATATACACGTATGTATACCTTTATGCACACATATGTATATGTGTATGTATGTATATATGTGTACACAAACATATACACATGGAGGCAAAGATTTATATAGAGGCAGCTAGGTAGCACAGTGGATAGAACAGGCAGGGCATGGAGTCAGTAAGACCTGAGTTCAGACCTCAGACACTAGCTAAGTCACAACCGCTGTTTGCTTCAGTTTCCTTCACTGTAAAATGGAAATGGCAATAATAGCACCTACCTCCCAGAGTTGTCAGGATCAAATGAGATGACATTTGTAAAAAGCACTCAGCACAGAGCCTAGCCCATGGTAGGCACTATATCAATGCTTTTCCCCTCTCCTTCTGTCTATTTCTCTAGCTCTATCCGAATCTGTTTCTTCTCTTGTAAAACGTGGATAATAGTACTGATATGCCTATGTAAGTGGGATGTCAGAGTACTTTGTAAACTTCAGTGTCACTTATTACTGTTATCAGCAATCTTTACTCCCCTGTTGCTTCCATATTTCTAATAAAATCTTTATGAGGCAAAGCCAATAATAAGGTAAAACATTCTTTTGGCATGTTGGCTCCTGAACTCCACCTTCTCCCCTCCATTTATTTTAAATCATTGAAGTTGAACTGGAACTGGGACTTTTCCACGTTGCCAGCCAAGTGAATGGAAGGGGAAGAGGCCCTGCCCGTGGGGTGGCCCTGGCTCCTGCTTCAGGAATGCCTTCTCTTTTTGTCAGTGTCTGTTGTGAAGGGGACCGTGATTCCACACACAATGCCAAACATGAACCTGACTATTTTTATTAGTTACCATGGCAGTGACTAAGAGGGTCCTCTGTGGAGCCTAAGGACTCTTTACCATTGAAACAAGGACAATGGGAAAGCATGTTTTCTTGACCCATTGCAGGAAATCCTGCCCCAACTTACAGGGGAACACAGCATTTCCCTGCACAGCTAGCTAACTAGTTCTATCTCAGCACTCAGAGGACCAGAATGAGCAACCTTGAAGGAAGAGGCAGGTTTACAGCCTTTCAACCAAACCAAATCATCTCCTTGAGTATTTACATTTGGATGCCATTAATCTCACTTACCCATCATGCTAAAGGGCAGTGAAAATCCTCCTCAGATGTTCTGGGTCGTTTGGAAAACACTTGTTGATGATCCATGTATTTCTAAACATCTAAGAGAGAGACACAGGTTTGCAAGGTAGCATTGCTAAACTCCATTTCTTGGCTTAGTTTTGACTTTAGAAGTTGCTTTTGTATGTTCACTCCCCAAATTCTAATACGAATGATATTTATATCCTAAAAGTTAGAGCTAGAAAGAT